>NC_143030.1:55779898-56079898 GCF_057628025.1 Oncorhynchus mykiss
TAAGTTGACTGTGCCATTAAACAGCTTGGAAAATTCCAGAAAATTATGTCATGGCTTTAGAAGCTTCTGATAGGCTTTCCTTGGGAGCAATTTCCAAACGCCTGAAGTAACCAAGTGCATCTGTACAAACAATAGTATGCAACTATAAACACCATGGGATCACACAGCCGTCATACCGCTCAGGAATGAGTCGCGTTCTGTCTCCTAGAAATGAACGTACTTTGGTGCGAAAATTGCAAATCAATTCCAGAACAACAGCAAAGGACCTTGTGAAGATGCTGGAGGAAACAGGTACAAAAGTATCTATATCCACAGTAAAACGAGTCCTATAATGACATAACCTGAAAGGCCGCTCAGCAAGGAAGAAGCCACTGTTCAAAAACCGCCTTAAAAAAGCTATGACTATGTTTTGCAACTGCACATGGGGACAAAGATTGTACTTTTTGGAGAAATGTCCTCTGGTCTGATGAAACAAAAATATTGTAACTGTTTGGCCATAATGACCATCATTATGTTTGGAGGAAAAAGGGGGAGGCTTGCAAGATGAAGAACACCATCCCAACTGTGATGCACGGGGGTGGCAGCATCATGTTGTGGGGTTGCTTTGCTGCAGGAGGGACTGGTGCACTTCACAAAATAGATGGCTTCATGAGGAAGGGAAATTATGTGCATATATTGAAGCAACACCTCAAGACATCAGTCAGGAAGTTAAAGCTTGTTCGCAAATGGGTCTTCCAAATAAACAATGACCCCAAGCATACTTCCAAAGTTGTTGAGGCGAAATAAAGTCAAGGTATTGGAGTGGTCATCACAAAACCTTGACCTCAAGCCTATAGAAAATTTGTGGGCAGAACTGAAAAAACGTGTGCGAGCAAGGAGGCCTACAACCTGACTCAGTTACACCAGCTCTGTCAGGAGGAATGTGCCAAAATTCACCCAACTTATTGTGGGACGCTTGTGGAAGGCTTCCCAAAACGTTTGACCCAAGTTAAACAATTTCAAGGCAATGCTACCCAAACTAATTGATTGTATGTACACTTCTGACCCACTGGGAATGTGATGAAAGATTATTCATAATTATTATTATTATTACTATTATTCTGACATTTCACATTCTTAAAATAAAGTGGTGATCCGAACTGACCTAAAACTGAGAATTTTTACTATGATTAAATGTCAGGAATTGTGAAAAACTGAGTTTAAATGTATTTGGCTAAGCTGTATGTAAACTCCCGACTTTAACTCTATATATAGCCTATGACAACCCTAAGCACACAGCCAAGACAATGCAGGAGTAGCTTTGGGACAAGTCTCTGAATGTCCTTGAGTGGCCCAGCCAGAGCCCTGACTTGAACCCAATTGAACATCTCAGGAGAGACCTGATAATAGCTGTGCAGCACCACTCCCCATCCAGCCTGACAGAGCTTTAGAGGATCAACAGCGAAGAACGGGATAAACTCCCCAAATACAGGTGTGCCAAGCTTGTAGGGTCATACCGAAGAATACTTGAAGCTCTAATTGCTGCCAAAAGTGCTTCAACCAAGGACTGAGCAAAGAGTCTGAATACTTATGTAAATGAGATATTTCAGGTTTTAATTTTTAATACATTTGCAAACATTTCTACAAACCAGTTTTTACTTTTTCATTATGGGGTATTGTGTGCAGACTGATAAGATTTTTTTTAAATACATTTTTGAAAAAGGCTGTAACACAACAAAATGGCAAAAGTAAAGGGAATACTTTCCGAATGCACTGTATGCATGTTACCACCCGTACTTGGAATAAATACCTCATCCAAGTCTGTTTGGTACCTCCTTTTGAAAAGACTAAAGCTGTGGTTATCATGTGCTGAAAGAGTAACCATTTCCTTGTTACTGAAGCCAATTCAAAAGTATAGTTTCACCAAGTCATCTAACTCAGGCATTTCAACTGTGGTTAGCACAGCAACAGGGAGACAGGGAGGCATGAAATGAATAACCAAATCCACTACTTCAGTGTTTCCCAAACTTTTTATAGTCCCGTACCCCTTCAAACATTCAACCTCCAGCTGCATACCCTCTCTAGTACCAGGGACAGCGCACTCTCAAATGTTGTTTTTTGCAATCATTGTAAGTCTGCCACACACACACTATAGGATACATTTATTAAACATAAGAATGAGTGTGAGTTTTTGTCACAACCCGGCTCGTGGGAAGTGACAAAGAGCTCTTATAGGACCAGGGCACAAATAATAATATAATAATAATCAATAATTTTACTCTTTATTTAACCATCTTGCATATATAACCATATTTGTTCGTCAAAAATTGTGAATAACTCACCACAGGTTAATGAGAAGGGTGTGCTAGAAGGATGCACATAACTCTGCAATGTTGGGTTGTATTGGAGAGAGTCTCAGTCTTAAATCATTTTCCACACACAGTCTGTGCATGTATTTAATTTTCATGCTAGTGAGGGCCAAGAATCCACTCTCACATAGGTATGTGGTTGCAAAGGGCATCAGTGTCTTAACAGCGCGATTTGCCAAGGCAAGAAACTGAGCGCAGCCCTATCCAGAAATCTGGCAGTGGCTTCTGATTAAATTAAATTTTCACAGAATCACTTGTTGCGATTTCGATGAGGCTCTCTTGTTCAGATATCAGTAAGTGGATTGGAGGCAGGGCATGAAAGGGATAACGAATCTAGTTGTTTGTGTCATCCGTTTCAGGAAAGTACCTGCGTAATTGCGCACCCAACTCACTCAATCACATTTGATATTGTCCGTAAGCTTGAGTTCATTTGCAAACAAAAAATCATACAATGATGGAAAGACTTGTTTGTTGTCCTTGTTAATGCAGACAGAGAAGAGCTCCAACTTCTTAATCATAACCTACATTCTGTCCCGCACATTGAATACAGTTTCAGAGAGTCCCTTTAATCCTAGATTCAGATCATTCAGGTGAGATAAAACATCACCCAGATAGCCCAGTCGTGTGAGAAACTCGTCATTATGGTCAGTAAAGTAAACTTTAAGCTTGTCTCTCAATTTTAAAAAAACGTGTCAATACTATGCCCCTTGATAACCAGCGCACTTCTGTGTTTGTAAAAGCGTTACATAGTCACTGCCCATATCATTGCATAGTGCAGAAAATACACGAGAGTTCCGGGGCCTTGCTTTAACAAATCTATCCAAGTCCAAAACTTATTTCTAGCTGTCAGGCATTCCCTTGGCAGCAAGAGCTTCTCGGTGGATGCTGTAGTGTACTCAAGTGGCGTCGGGAGCAACTGCTTTCACGTGCGTTACCACTCCACTATGTCTCCCTGTCATGGCTTTTTCACCATCAGTACAGATACCACCATGAGCAGCAGCTACATTTGGCTACATACGAACTGTTAGTGGAATTCCCGTGAGAGAGTAATGGTTAATGTGATTGGATGTTCATTTTTTGACTAGACTACCCGTATTTCACATTGTGTTGTTATTTCGCTGAACGTTAGATGGTTTAATTTAATTTTTGGCAGTGAAACGAGGCTACTCAGGTGAGAAAAAAACCTCAACCGAATGTGTTTAAAAAAAATGTGAATCACATTTTTATTTGGCGTACCCCCGAAGGCATTGCTAGAAGGCATTGCCCCAGTTTTGGAATACCTGCCCTACGTAAATATTGCCTCTTTATCCTCAAAATATTGCCTCTGTATTCTCAAAATATTGCCTCTTTATTTTCCAAATATTGCCACTTTATTCTCACGATGAATTTTGACAATTCTTGAAATGTAAACTTCATTCTCTACGTATTTTAAGTTTTAAAGTACTGTCCGAGGAACAAAAAAGTTCAATACCACCACCCATCACCGTTCTTTTTTCTCTTCACCAGGCCCTAATAGAGTAACACAGTCATAATACCCTTGAAGCATAGCGGTCAAACAAGGAAATGGTTCTAATAATTTTTCCACTATTCATTTTTCCCATTGGGGAAAACAAAAATGTAGAAAATAGTAAAAATGAAGAAAAACCCTTGAATGAGTAGGTGTGTACAAACTTTTGACTGGTACTGTATACATTCACAACAATAAAAAATGGGTGGGGGGAGGGTTCTTTATTTGTACTATTTTCTACATTGTTTAATCATTGTGAAGACATCAAAACTATGAAATAACACATATGGGATCATGTAGTAACCAAATAAGTTTTAAACAAATCAAAATATGTTTTTATTTTAGATACTTCAAAGTAGCCACCCTTTGCCTTGATGACAGCTTTGCACAGTCATGGCAATCTCTCAACTAGCTTTATGAGATAGTCACCTGGAATGTATTTCAATTAACAGGTGTGCCTTGTTAAAAGCTAATTTGTGGAATGTCTTTCCTTCTTAATGCATTTGAGCCAATCAGTTGTATTGTGATAAAGGGTTGGTATACAGAAGATAGCCCTATTTGGTAAAATACCAAATCTAAATTATGGAAAGAATAGCTCAAATAAGCAAAGAGAAATTACCTTCATTACTTTAAGACATGAAGGTCAGTCAATCCGGAAAATGTCAAGAACTTTGAAAGTTTCTTCAAGTGGAGTCTCAAAAACCATCAAGCGCTGGTTCTCATGAAAGGAAGACCCAGAGTTACCTCTGCTGCAGGGGATACATTTATTAGAGTTAACTGCACCTCAGATTGCAGCCAAAATAAATTAACAAAGTAACAAATTAAATTAACAAAGTAACAAACACATCTCACCATCAACTGTTCAGAGGAGACTGCATTAAATTAATCAGGCCTTCATGGTCGAATTGCTGCAAAGAAACCACTACTAAAGGACACCAATAATAAGAAGAGACTTGGTTGGACAAAGAAACATGAGCAATGGACATTAGACCGGTGGAAATTTGGACTGGTCTGGTGAGTCCAAATTTGAGAGTTTTGGTTCCAACCACTGTGTCTTTGTTAGACGCAGAGTAGGTGAACGGATTATCTTTGCATGTGTGGTTCGCAGCGTGAAGCATGGAGGAGGAGGTGTGATGGTGTGGGGGTGTTTTGCTGGTGACACTGTGAGTGATTTATTTAGAATTTAAGGCACACTTAACCAGCATGGCTACCACAGCATTCTGCAGCGATACGGCATATCATCTGGTTTGCGCTTATTAGGACTATCATTTGATTTTTAACAGGACAATGACCCAAAACACACTTCCAGGCTGTGTGAGGGCTATTTGAAGGTTAGAGATGGAGTGCTGCATCAGATGACCTGGTCTCCACAATCACCCGACCTCAACCCAATTGAGATGGTTTAGGATGAGTTGGACCGCAGAGTGAAGGAAAAGCAGCCAACAAGTGCTCAGCATATGTGGGAACTCCTTCAAGACTGTTGGAAAAACGTTCCTTATGAAGCTGGTTGAGAGCATGCCAAGTGTGTGCAAAGCTGTCATCAAGGCAAAGGGTGGCTACTTGAAGAATATGAAATGTTAAATATATTTTTATTTGTTTAACACTTTTTTGGTTACATCATGATTCCATAGGTGTTACTTCATATTTTTGATGTCTTCACTATTTATTTTTAATTTCACCTTTATTTAACCAGGTAGGCAAGTTGAGAACAAGTTCTCATTTACAATTGCAACCTGGCCAAGATAAAGCAAAGCAGTTCGACACATACAACAACACAGAGTTACACATGGAGTAAAACAAACATACAGTCAATAATACAGTAGAAAAATAAATAAATACAGTAGGGGAAGAGGTAGTTGTTTGGGCTAAATTATAGATGGGCTATGTACAGGTGCAGTAATCTGTGAGCTGCTCTGACAGCTGGTGCTTAAAGCTAGTGAGGGAGATAAGTGTTTCCAATTTCAGAGATTTTAGTAGTTCGTTCCAGTCATTGGCAGCAGAGAACTGGAAGGAGAGGTGGCCAAAGGAAGAATTGGTTTTGGGGGTGACCAGAGAGATGTACCTGCTGGAGCCCGTGCTACAGGTGGGTGCTGCTATGGTGACCAGCGAGCTGAGATAAGGGGGGACTTTGCCTAACAGGGTAGATGACCTGGAGCCAGTGGGTTTGGCGACGAGTATGAAGCGAGGGCCAGCCAACGAGAGCGTACAGGTCGCAGTGGTGGGTAGTATATGGGGCTTTGGTGACAAAACGGATGGCGCTGTGATAGACTGCATCCAATTTATTGAGTAGGGTATTGGAGACTATTTTGTAAATGACATCTCCGAAGTCGAGGATCGGCAGGATGGTCAGTTTTACGAGGGTATGTTTGGCATCATGAGTGAAGGATGCTTTGCTGCGAAATAGGAAGCCAATTCTAGATTTAACTTTGGATTGGAGATGTTTGATGTGAGTCTGGAAGGAGAGCTTACAGTCTAACCAGACACCTAGGTATTTGTAGTTGTCCACATATTCTAAGTCAGAACCGTCCAGAGTAGTGATGTTGGACGGGCGGGTAGGTGCAGGCAGCGATCGGTTGAAGAGCATGCATTTAGTTTTACTTGTACTTAAGAGCAATTGGAGGCCACGGAAGGAGAGTTGTATGGCATTGAAGCTCGTCTGGAGGGTTGTTAACACAGTGTCCAAAGAAGGGCCAGAAGTATACAGAATGGTGTCGTCTGCGTAGAGGTGGATCAGAGACTAACCAGCAGCAAGAGCGACATCATTGATGTATACAGAGAAGAGAGTCGGTCCAATAAATTAACCCTGAGGCACCCCCATAGAGACTGCCAGAGGCCCGGACAACATGCGCCCGGATTTGACACACTGAACTCTATCAGAGAAGTAGTTGGTGAACCAGTTTGAGGCAATCATTTGAGAAACCAAGGCTATCGAGTCTGCCGATGAGGATGTGGTTATTGACATAGTCGAAAGCCTTGGCCAGTTCAATGAATACGGCTGCACAGTATTGTTTCTTATCGATGGCGGTTAAGATATCGTTTAGGACCTTGAGCGTGGCTGAGGTGCACCCATGACCAGCTCTGAAACCAGATTGCACAGCGGAGAAGGTATGGTGGGATTCTAAATGGTCGGTAATCTGTTTGTTGACTTGGCTTTCGAGACATTAGAAAGGCAGGGTAGGATAGATATAGGTCTGTGGCAGTTTGGGTCAAGAGTGTACCCCCCTTTGAAGAGGGGGATGACCACAGCTGCTTTCCAATCTTTGGGAATCTCAGACGACACGAAAGAGAGGTTGAACAGGCTAATAGGGGTTGCAACAATTTCGGCAGATTTTAGAAAGAAAGGGTCCAGATTGTCTAGCCCGGCTGATTTGTAGGGGTCCAGATTTTGCAGCTGTTTCAGAACATCAGCTGACTGGATTTGGGAGAAGGAGAAATGGGGAAGGCTTGGGCGAGTTGCTGTGGGGGGTGCAGTGCTGTTGACCGGGGTAGGGGTAGCCAGGTGGAGAGCATGGCCAGCCATAGAAAAATGCTTATTGAAATGCTCAATTATAGTGGATTTATCGTGGTGACAGTGTTTCCTATCCTTAGTGCAGTAGGCAGCTGGGAGGAGGTGTTCTTATTCTCCAAGGACTTTACAGTGTCCCAGAACTTTTTAGAGTTTGTGTTGCAGGAAGCAAATTTCTAACTGCCTAATTGGTCTAATTGGTTTCTAGCTTCCCTGAAAAGTTGCATATCACGGGGGCTGTTCGATGATAATGCAGAACGCCATAGGATGTTTTTGTGTTGGTTAAGGGCAGTCATGTCTGGAGAGAACCACGGGCTATATCTGTTCCTTTTTCTAAATTTCTTGAATGGGGCATGCTTATTTAAGATGGTGAGGAAGGCATTTTTTTTTTTAATAACCAGGCATCCTCTACTGACGGGATGAGATCAATATCTTTCCAGGATACCCCGGCCAGGTCGATTAGAAAGGCCTGCTCGCTGAAGTGTTTCAGGGTGGAGTGGAGGTCGTTTGACTGCTGACCCATTACGGATGCAGGCAATGAGGCAGTGCTCGCTGAGATCTTGGTTAAAAACAGCAGAGGTGTATTTAGAGGGCAAGTTGGTTAGGATGATATCTATGAGGGTGCCCGTGTTTATGGCTTTGGGGTGGTACCTGGTAGGTTCATTGATAATTTGTATGAGATTGAGGGCATCAAGCTTAGATTGTAGGATGGCTTGGGTGTTAAGCATGTTCCAGTTTAGGTCGCCTAGCAGCACGAACTCTGAAGATAGATGGGGGCAATCAGTTCACATATGGTGTCCAGAGCACAGCTGGGGGCAGAGGGTGGTCTGTAGCAGGTGGCAATGGAGAGAGACTTGTTTTTAGAGAGGTGGATTTTTTAGAGTAGAAGTTCAAATTGTTTGGGTACAGATCTGGATAGTAGGACAGATCTCTGCAGGCTATCTTTACAGTAGATTGGAACACCGCCCCCTTTGGCCATTCTATCTTGTCTGAAAATTTTGTAGTTAGGGATGGAGATTTCAGAACCCGGCGGGTTGCAGGAGAGTGTTATGAAGTTGAGTTTTTGGAAAATAAAATATATAAAAGATATGCGAAGAAAGATGTAAATATACAGTATATATACACGGGACACGACAAGACGAGGACAAAGGACGTCTGACTGCTATGCCGTCTTGGTATAATCTATTATTCTACAGTGTAGAAAATAGTACAAATAAAGAAAACCCCTTGAATGAGTAGGTGTGTCCAAACTTTTGACTGGTACTGGATATACTGTATATATATAATAACTACTTGAAACATAGACCTTATTTTAATTGTTTCTAAAATCCTCTCTGAGAAAAGTGAATGGTGGAAAAACAATTGGCATCATTTCCCTGTTTGACTGCTAGGTTTTATGTTTATTAATGACACCTCCACTGTGGCACTCTATACTCTTCTATAAAATTGTGATGACTGACTGATCTAGGGTGAGAGGTTGTAGCGGTTCCGCAACTAATTTCAGTTTGTTAAAATAAATAAGTCTATGTGTAATTATGCTACTTAAACCACAAATGCTTTGAACAATATGTACCTACACTGTAATTTCACTGTACCTACTCATCTGATAAGGGATATGTATTGTAAAGTAGGACTGTGGATTCAATTGTTTTAAGCACATATTGTTTGTACTTTTTACATATGAGCTGTTCAAATATTTATTTGGTAAGGATCGCTAACAAAGTCTAATTATTTAAATACTGAATAATTTTGTCAATATTACACAATGTCAACTGCCAGAATGACGTCAAATTATGTGGAACTATTGCCAAACTGCAAGACAATCTTAAAGCGTTGAAAACTGATTCAAGACTTGACAGTCTTTGTAACTGTGCTCTGTATTATTGAACTGCACTGAGCTTTGAACTGGATATTACAAGCTGGGCTGAAACATAAAAGTGCACTGTGTTTTGGGTTATGACTGGATAAGGCATCGTTTCATGTAGGAGCACAGAGGATTCCTGGAGTATGAGAGAAGTTATGTTGTCTGCACACAGAACAATTGGAAAGGACAGCGAGGGAGCAAGAGATAAGAAAAACAACAAAAAGCATCTGGCTGTTTGTCAGAGGGCTTCACGGCTACGCTCCCCCAAGCCTTATCAGTTTAATGTTTAATTTTCATGAAAGAAGGAAGGACTGGGAGGCATGAAAGCACACACAAACATTTATTTTGTGGTGTCGACACCTACAAAGAGGGCTGTCTTCAGATTGTGCTTTTTCACTCCATTCGTGTTCTTTATCGAAGACTGTTCTGAGCAACACATCTTCTTTACAACAAACTAGTTCATCTTTGGAACTACACCCACCCAGTCATTTGTATTGCTACTTTGAAAAAAAGCTTGTTTTGAATGTTCTCTCTATTTAGTGCCATTCCTTTTCCCACTAGAACACGAGCACACCACAGACCTCTTGATTGTATTGACGCGGTGATGTCAGTTTTGTTTTGAAGGAGGATGTCTTGACTTTGTGGAGGCCAAATTGATCCAGAGACTTTTGATGCATTCTAAAGTGCCAGTGAGTGGACTGGCATCAATTATTTATCCCCCAACCCACTATTAAGCCCGTAATGAGCTGGTTTAATTCACTGAACAAACAGGCTTACAGCAGTCATGTATCAATAAATGTTAATTATCTGTCTCCCGGTCACGTTTCAGTGCACTGTGCCGCAGACTTATTGCTCGAGGACAGAATCCAATATGGAGGACGTCAATTCAGAGACTGCGTTCCCCTGCTCAGACATTGCATGCATCATCCAGGGGTTTCTGGCTACATCTTCAACTATGAAAATAAAAGAGAGCCGCACACTCTACGAGCTCAGATGCAAAAATGTAATACCAACGTTTCGTCAGCCAAGCTGTCTTCATCAGGGTATAATCACAAACACTTGTAAAGTCAAATTAATCTATGATCGTATGCTATCCATTTGTTTGTATGCTGTTCTTTGTATGACATTTTAATATTTGATTATTAACCAATGATATTAGGCCACTCCTGGCCATGATTACAGACACCTGTGTCTTTTGACACTATATAAACGAGTCATCCCGCAGTGTTTGTGATTATACCCTGATGAAGACAGCTTGGCTGTCGAAACGTTGGTTTTACATTTTTGCATCTGAGCTCCTAGAGTGTGCGGCTCTCTTTTATTTTCAAGTTTCTACTCCGCTAGACAGCACCTCGTCTTAATAGGTGTGCGTTTCTTTTTCTTCTAGATACATCTTCAACTATGTCATCAACTCACAGATTACCATAACATTATGTGGTTAGCTGATACATAAAATACCTATCTATCTGGCATCAGCAAAGCCTGACAGAGAAACACACCCAAAATCAAAAGAGGAATGTGGCATGCAGTGTTTAGTCAATTAGAGTACCACATAGGTATTTGGTGTAGCATAACTGCACACGTACACTCTCAGAGAAAAGGATACGTGTGGGTACAGTATGGTTCCCTGCGGTACAAAAATATTAAAATATGCATGATGTCTCCTCTAGCCTGTAGTGTCTCCTCTAGCCTGTAGTGTCTCCTTTAGCCTGTAGTGTCTCCTCTAGCCTGTAGTGTCTCCTCCGCTGCGCCACTCGGGAGCCCGATAAAAAGTTGTCACACCCACTGGTGTTGATCCTCCCACTTGTTTCGCAACTCCCACTTTCAGACACACTCCACGTATGCAATTACCCATACTTTTCAAGACCCAGCCCCTTCACACTACCCCCAGCTACTGCGCCCATAATTACGGTTCTGAAAATAGCTGCCAAAATAACTGCCACAATAAAGGAAAGACCAACATAAAGAGTCTTAATAGGGCTTTGGGCCACCACCAAACGCCAGAACAGCTTCAATGCATCTGGGAATAGATTCTATAAGTGTCTGGAACTCTATTGGAAGGATGCTACACCACGTTCTTACATAATTTGGTGATGGTGGTGGAAAATGCTGTCTCAGGCGCCACACCAGAGTCTCCCATGAGTGTTGAACTGGGTTGAGATCTGATGACTGAGATTGGGCAATAACCAAACCAAATCAACATATTTTGTTTTCCAAAGGTATGCATGGCAAATATGAATCTCTAGTATTTTCTGTGACCACATACATTTACATATGGATAGAGATATATCTACCAGGGGTTTTATAAACAAAACAAAAAACTAATTACAAGGATTTTGAGAGTGTAACACGATCTTGGCATCATAGCATGAGTAAAGTTTTGGCTGGGTGTGAAATAGATATTGTAAACACAGTTAATTAGAAAAGATAAAACTTGACAGCTCAGAGTCCCTTCCCTATAAAGGAGGTTTTTAGAGGCACCTAGACATTACCCCTGACATACTGACACCCACTGCCTCCATACTGGATCACACACACACACACACACACACACACACACACACACACACACACACACACACACACACACACACACACACACACACACACACACACACACACACACATTCTCCTTTGAGACCTCCCTTTCAAAGTCACTGAGATCTCTTCTTCTAGCCATGGTAGCCAAAATAATGGGCAACTGGGGATTTTTATACATGACCCTAAGCATGATTGAATGTTAATTGCTTAATTAACTTAGGAACCACACCTGTGTGGAAGCACCTGCTTTCAATATACTGTACCTTGTATCCCTCATTTACTCAAGTGTTTCCTTTATTTTGGCAGCTATCTTTAAGTCACAGTGATGGGTTTGGAATGCGCCACTAGTGACAAGGTCCGTGTTCCGGAGCTTTCTGATGCCTTATAGATTTGACAACGCCTGGATATGTATTTTAAGTATGAGTTAACCACATCATACTGTATGTTATAGCAATTTGTCAGTCGATGCCACAGTTGATGACTTGGCCAGCAACCATTGGTTGTTGTGTCGCATCGCCTTAGATGTGGAACATGCACAAAGCATATGGCAGAGTGGTGAAGTTTGAGAAAACCTGCTGTAGATGACATCCCCATAATTCAGGATGGGGAGTTTTGTTATTTGACCAGGGTGTGTATAGCAGAGTATGTGAATGAAGATGTGTTCCAGTAGAGGAAGCCTATTCTGGACTTGACCTTTGCTTGAAGATTATTGAGGTGTGTGTGGAATGATAGTACTGTGTCCAGTGTCTTGGAAATTCAGTACTGAGAGAGTCATTTATTCCAACAATCATCTTTATTTAATATTGATTAATTATTGCAATAATGAGGCTGGATGACCCCAAAACCTTTAAACAAATGCAGAGTACAATATATGGCTGACACTAACAATGCTCAGTCATGGTTGGTTCAACACCCCTCATGCAGAGCAAGGAGCATCATAAGCCACTCTGGGTTCATCCTGTCGTTATCTGCACCTGGGTTGTTGTCTAAACCCCACCCTGGCTTAGTTTCCCAGATGCAAGGATGAATTTGAGACAATGAGGGATTGTTCTACTCCTAAGCTATCTCTAGTAAAACACATGATTGTTTATGTAACGCAGTCTTTAACTCATTTGTCAGCTCAAGCCATCTCTGGTGACCATACGCCCAGATTAGCTGCAGGGAACTAGAGTGGAGCCCATGAAAACACAGACACTAGCAGGACAGAAATGTCTTACTATTAGTTAAATATTAATTGTTAACCATTAATATCAAATTGATCAGTTAAATATGTAATTTTTCTATCACACCAGCCAGATACACAGTTATTTATATGAGCTGACAAATTCCAGGGGCCAGATGTATTGAGAATGGTGTTATCGGTTTAGAGGTGTACTGTAGATTGGTATGGCAACTGCTCGGCCTCCGACCACAAGGCACTGCAGAGGGTAGTGCGAACGGCCAGTACATCACTGGGGCCAAGCTTCCTGCTATCCAGGACTTATAAACCAGGCAGTGTCAGAGGAAGGCCCTAAAAATTGTCAAAGACTCCAGCCACATTAGTAATAGACTGTTCTCTCTGCTACCACACGGCAAGCGGTACCGGAGTGCCAAGTCTAGGTCCAAGAGGCTTCTAAACAGCTTCTACCCCATGCCATAAGACTCCTGAACATCTAACCCCCCCCCCCCCTCTCTTACACCGCTGCTACTCTTGTTATCATCTATGCATAGTCACTTTAATAACTCTACCTACATGTACATATTACCTCAACTAACTGGTGCCCCCGCACATTGACTCTGTACCGGTAGCCCCCCTGTATATAGTCTCGCTATTGTTATTTTACTGCTGCTCTTTAATTACTTGTTACTTTTATTTATTATTCTTATTCGTATTTTTTTAAACTGCATTGTTGGTTAGGGGCTTGAAAGTAAGCATTTCACTGTTGTATTCGGCACATGAGACTAATAACATTTGATTTGATTTGTATGAAGGACTCATTTGCGATTTGTGAAACATTGTTTATATGAACTGAGGAGTTACCCAAGATGTGTTCTTAACAATGCACAAATGCCTCAAAAGGAATGTGTGTATTAGAGTTTGACGTGCACACTTCTTTCTTGCGCAACAATTCTTTAAGATAGTTGACCGTTTTTAAACAATCTGCTCTCACAATTGCATCAGACAAACTTGCATTATCATAAGAGACAATGGTAAAGCAAAACTCAGCCACAACGACAATAATAATGTTTTCATGAATGTATAACAGTGCAAAGATGCCCACATACAGTATCTTATGGCAAGCAGTTTGTACAAGCCAGCAGCATGCATTGCCACAGTTCAGACTCTGATCTCCTAGCCAGTCCCAAGGGTCTGTCCAATAAGAGCATAACATATTCACTAACAGTAGAAATGACTGATGGCTGCACATGTTAAAGACGAGGGTAAGGCTACCACTACCACCATAATGCCATTTAAATACATTTGCAAAATGTAAATGAAAAGGAAACATACATACTTTGTAGCAGAATTACATTCCATATGATGTATGCATAGTACAAATAGCCTATACAGTTCAGTGATCACATTCAAGTACCAGTCGACGTTAATGGAGGACCTACAGTATGAGTGCGCCTCAAATTGCAACCTATTCCCTACACCAGGTGTCCCCAACCATGTTCCTGGAGAGTTACCCTCCTGTAGGTTTACGCTCCAATCCCAGTTGTAACAAACCTGGTTCAGCTTGTCAACCAGCTAATTTTTATTAGAATCAGGTGTGCTAGATTTGAGTTGGTATGAAAACCTACAGTACTGTAGCGCTCCAGGAACAGGGTTGGTCAAAAGTAGTAAACTGTGTAGGGAATAGGGTGCCATTTGGGATGCACTCTTTGTGTTGTGCTTCTTCCTCGCTGACAGCTAGGCTTGTCACAGTTGTTGTGGTGTGTGAGAAGGGAAAACGTGCCCCTCTGGCCCTGATAATTATCTGGCCATTTTCTCTCCGTCACCTGCCTTTATCTTTCCCCTCAGGTCTGCACCTAGGGGTCAAAGACTGTTACTTTGGGACACCTCGATCTCTCAAGGTGTGGCAGGTTAAATGTAAAAGGCCCTCCCACTGACCTCTGTTCTCTTCTGTTTGTTTTCCAGGAAACATGCGACACAATCACATAAGAGCAAATCTTCAATGGACAATATGCACAGCTAAAGTGCAGAAGGCAGATGCTCTGGATTGCACTCAATAGTAATGACTCTGTTAATTTAATGTACACATCTCTTCAAATTAAAATGATGACATGGAAACCAAACAGCTGAAAAGAGGCTTGTTGACAATTGACGTGTTCTAGGGATCCATATATCAAAACATCTACATATCCTATACAGTATTACATCTAACAGCCTATCTATAGAATGGTACACAGTCTAACCATTGTTAGCATACAGGCACTGTTACTGTAGTTACATGTCATGTCTGACTGGTACACATAGCAAATTACTATGAATGGTCTGTGAAGGTAAGTGAATTGCACTTAAATTTTAAAAAACACATGGATGACAAAATAACTCGAATGCATAGCATATACATTTTGTTGACTAATCAACAGCTTTCTTAAATTTGATTTGGATTTGAATTAGCAAGAGAGATAGATATGACATTTACTGGTCAGACATTTGGGTTAGAGTGTCATCAACAGCTCCACGTCCCGATGGATGCAGGTAGCTAGACAAAAACTGTGACACTGTGACAAAAACGAATCCCCATCTGATGTGACATGTGGACAAACAACATCATTTGAGGGAGGAATTAGGAGCTTTATAATCGGATAAGACACAATGTCACTCCCATCAAGCAACTTAAGGTTAGACGTGAGAAAATTAACTTGGTTTGGGCCTTAAAGGGGCACTCTGGGTTTTTATCTTTGAAATTAATGATATAGCCATTGATTTTTGAAGAATATAACTTATAAATGGCTGATTGTGAGCTTAGTTCAAGCTAGTTTTACTCCATAGCTTATAAATAATGTAATGTAAACAAACACAGTAAAGCTTCAAAACATGATTAAAACAATACTTTTCAGAATCTCCATTATTCACCAACTACATTTATTACATGTACCAGGAAGTGGTGCTGACATTGTCTTACAAGAAACAATACACAGACAAAAAATAGACAGAAAATGCACACATACAGTATAAATATGTTTAAAAATGTAACATAATCTGGGGAAAAATGTTATATATTAAAATTATGTAATAAAAAGTTAATATGTAAAATATTGATTTAATGGATGGTAATTCCTTGCATCCAAAGCTCTGTATATTAATTTGAGAGTGGTTACATTTCTCCAGCACCATCCCTCAGCTATTTATCAAAACAAGTGATGGAGTGGCCACTTTGTTGTTTTTCCTATCCCAGATTGCCACTTTAATTGTCTCGTTCCATTGCCTTAGTGATGCAATTTTGTAGTTCATAAACCTTTTCTGTCACTTTTCCAGGACATCCCAGAATAAGAAAATATCTTGGAGTGGAGAAAAAGTTTAGGTTTTAGTCTGCAGTACACACTACTTCACTTTTCAACCTTACATATTTAAAAATGTATTTTCAGAAAACATGATTTTGCTGGTTTACTCTTATAGACTGTATCATATACCCCGCTAAGTTTCTACTATTAAAATCATGATAAACAGTGCATTTCCCACTAATGACAGATAATAGGCTACCCTTTTCTTAGTGACACATCCACATGTCATACAGGCCATTCTCACCACATGCCACTTTCAGCCTAATGGATCCCAACTGTCTCTGTAAACAGTTTTATTTATGATGTGGGTGGTACTGAAGAAAATAAATATATTTCATACATACATCGCTTTTCCAAATACCAAAGGTAGCTCAAAAGGTGGAACACAACATAAAAGAAACATCTACAGTACTGTATGCAGCAATTCAGAACCTACTGCAATTCAGCTTTTAGCTGACATGCAACACATGAAAGAAAATTCCACTAAAACTGTGATATGAACAATTAGCCGTTCACGTAATGGGCCACATAGTCTGACTTGAGCTCTGTTTCACCTCTGGATACAGAATGTGCAGAATTCTTAGACTTCTTGCATGAACCCTGCCTACCCCCTGACATTCTCACATACCTCACCTACCCAATGGCCTGTGAATGATCACTCCTAACGCTTGAATAGGCAGGTTTCAATGGAGGAGCTATTAAAGCATGGCCTCCCGTGGGGAAATGAGTGGCTTGACATTGATTGCGGGTAGAGAGATTCAACTCAGTGGGGTTTAAAAAAAATAGGATTACTGTGGGTGGCAATAGCATTGTCTGTGCGGGGCACTGTTATTAGGTCCAAATTCAGAGCCACTTCCCACACATCGTCTGTCAATCCAGGTGGACATGTTGCTTCTTCAAGACTTTAGACACAAATGCACAAAAATGCCCACCTTTGTGCTGGTGCATGAAAATTGTATTGATGTCTTTATTACATTTTTGCATCTACCTATTAATTTTGAGATTTGTTGGTATGTTGGTCCATTAAAATTAGTATTTTCAAAAATTAAACATAAAAATATAAAAAACTTATTGATAATGCATTTCTGTAGTTTATCATACCACTGTCATCAACTTTTGAATGCATTTTATGCACTTTAAAATGGACATACATTGCCATCAGAAAGTATTCACACCCCTTGACGTTTCCCAAATTTTGTTGTGTTACAGCCTGAATAAAACATTTATTAAATATTTATTTCATTGTAGATTTTTTTTGTCACTAGGGACTCAACCATCAGGCCAATGGTGACCTGTGATAGGAGACAACTGAGGATGGATTATCAGCATTGTAGTTATTCCACAATACTAATGTAATTTACAGAGTAAAAATAGTCCAGAAAATGCACCCTGGCACTAAAGTAATACTGCAAAAAATGTGGCAAAGCAATTAACTTTTTGTCCTGAATACACAGTGTTATGTTTGGGGCAAATCCAATACAACACATTACAGAGTACAACTCTCCATAATTTCAAGCATAGTGGTGGCTGCATCATGTTGTGGGCATGCTTGTAAAACGGAAGGACCGGGGAGTTTTTCAGGTTAAAAAATAAATTGAATGGAGCTAAGACAAGGCTAAATCTATGGCAAGACCTGAAAATGGTTGTCGAGCAATTACCAACAACCAATTTGACAGGGCTTGAAGAATAATGGTCAAATGTTCCACAATCCAGGTGTGGGAAGCTCTTAGAACCTTACCCAGAAAGATTCACTGCTGTAATAACTGCCAAAGGTAATTCTAACATGTATTGACTCAGGAGGCTGAATACTTACAGTTGAAGTTGTAAGATTACATACACTGAGGTTGGAGTCATTAAAACACGTTTTTCAACCACTCCACACATACTAACATACTATAGTTTTGGTAAGTTGGGTAGTGTCACGTTCTGATCCTAGTTATTGTGTTAATTGTTTGTTTTAGTTGGTCAGGACGTGAGTTGGGTGGGTATTCTATGTTTTGTGTGTCTAGGTTGTTTTTCTGTGTTCGGCCTAGTATGGTTCTCAATCAGACGCAGGTGTCGTTAGTTGTCTCTGATTGAGAATCATACTTAGGTAGCCTGGGTTTCACTGTTGTTTTGTGGGGGATTGTTTCCGTGTCTGTGTTTTACACCACACGGTACTGTTTTCGGTTTTCGTTATTCACGTTACGGTTATTGTTTTGTATGGAGTATTCAGTTTATGTGTGTAATAAACAACCATGGACACTTACCACGCTGCGCATTGGTCCTCCGATCCTTCTCGCCTCTCCTCCTCAGAAGAGGAGGACGAAAACCCTTACAGGTAGGACATCTACTTTGTGCATGACACAAGTAATTTTTCCAACAATTGCTTACAGACAGATTATTTCACTTATAATTCAATGATTCACAATTCCAGTGGGTCAGCAATGTACATACACTAAATTGCCTGTGCAGCTTTAAACAGCTTGGAATATTCTGGAAAATTCTGTAATGGCTTTAGAAGCTTCTGATAGGCTAATTGACATAATTTGAGTCAATTGGAGGTGTACCTGTGGATGTATTTCAAGGCGTACCTTCAAACTCAGTGCCTCTTTGCTTGACATCATGGGAAAATCAAAATAAATCAGCCAAGACCTCAGAAAAAAAATTGTAGACCTCCACAAGTTTGCTTCATCCTTGGGAGCAATTTCCAAACGCCTGAAGGTACCACGTTCATCTATACAAACAATAGTACGCAAGTATGAACACCATGGGACCACGCAGCCGTCATGCCGCTCAGGAAGGAGACGTGTTCTGTCTCCTAGAGATGAGCGTACTTTGAAGCGCAAATCAATCCCAGAACAACAGCAAAGAATCTTGTGAAGATGCTGGAGGAAACAGGTACAAAAGTATCTATTTCCACAGTAAAACGAGTCCTATATCGACATAACCTGAAAGGCCTCTCAGCAAGGATGAAGCCACTGCTCCAAAACCGCCATAAAAAAGCCAGACTACGGTTTGCAATTGAACATGGGGACAAATATCGTACTTTTTGGAGAAACGTCCTCTGGTCTGATGAAACACTGTTTGGCCATAATGACCATCGTTATGTTTGGACGAAAAAGGGGGAGGCTTTTTGACGAACACCATCCCAACCGTGAAGGACAGGGGTGGCAGCATCATGTTGTGGGGTTGCTTTGCTGCAGGATGGACTGGTGCACTTCACAAATAGATGGCATCATGAGGAAGGGAAATTATGTGCATATATTGAAGCAACATCTCAAGACATCAGTCAGGAAGTTAAAGCTTGGTCGCAAATGGGTCTTCCAAATAGACAGTGACCCCAAGCATACTTCCAAAGTTGTGGCAAAATGGCATAAGGACAACAAAGTCAAGGTATTGGAGTGGCCATCACAAAGCCCTGACCTCAATCCCATCGAAAATCTGTGGGCAGAACTGAAAAAGCGTGTGCGAGCAAGGAGGCCTACAAACCTGACTCAGTTACATCAGCTCTGTCAGGAGGAATGGGAAAAATCCCCCCAAATTATTGTGGGAAGCTTGTGGAAGGTTACCTAAAATGTTTGACCCAAGTTAAACAATTTAAAGACAATGCTACCAAATACTAATTGATTGTATGTAAACTTCTGACCCACTGAGAATGTGACGAAATAAATAAAAGCTGAAATAAATCATTCTCTCTTCTGACATTTCACATTCTTAAAATAAAGTGATGGTCCTAAATGACCTAAGACAGGGAATGTTTACTAGGATTAAATGTCAGGAATTGTGAAAAACTGAGTTTAAATCTATTTGGTTAAGGTGTCTGTAAACTTCTGTCTTCAACTGTATTTAACCAAAACAAATTGTATTTGTCGCATGTACAGAATACAGCAAGTGTAGGTAGACCTTACAGTGGAATGCTTACTGACAAGCCCTTAACCATTCTAGGGCAGGCGTTCCACTAGCGGAACTGTTCGACAACATTACGCTGAAAAGGCAGCGTGCGAAATTCTATAATTTTTTTTAGAAATATGTAACTTTCACACATGAACAAGTCCAATACAGCAAGTGAAAGATAAACGTCTTGTTAATCTACCAATCGTGTCCGATTTCAAAAAGGCTTTACAGCGAAAGCACAACATAGGATTATGTTAGGTCATAGCCAAGTCAAAAAAACACACATACATTTTTTCAGCCAAAGAGAGGAGTCACAAAAATCTGAAATATAGATCAAATTAATCACTAACCTTTGATAATCTTCATCAGATGACACTCATAGGACATGTTACACAATACATGTATGATTTGTTCGATAATGTGCATATTTATATACAAAAGTCTCAGTTTACATTGGCGCGTTACGTGCAGTAATGTTTTGTTTCCAAAACATCCAGTGATTTTGCAGAAATACTCATAATGAACATTGATAAAAGATACAAGTGTTATTCACAGAATTAAAGATATACTTCTCCTTAATGCAACCGCTGTGTCAGATTTTTAAAAAACATTACGGAAAAAGCATAATCTGAGTATGGCGCTCAGAGCCCAATCCCAGCCAAAGCAATATCCGCCATGTTGGAGTCAACAGAAGTTAGAAATAACACTATAAATATTCACTTACCTTTGATGATCTTCATCAGAAGGCACTCCCAGGAATCCCAAATGACTGATTTGTTCCATAAAGTTCCATAAAGTCCATCATTTACAATGCCTTGCGAAAGTATTCGGCCCCCTTGAACTTTGCGACCTTTTGCCACATTTCAGGCTTCAAACATAAAGATATAAAACTATTTTTTTCATAAAAAGACACTTTTTATGGATATCTTTAAGAAATGGCTTTCTTCTTGCCACTCTTCCATAAAGGCCAGATTTGTGCAATATACGACTGATTGTTGTCCTATGGACAGAGTCTCCCACCTCAGCTGTAGATCTCTGCAGTTCATCCAGAGTGATCATGGGCCTCTTGGCTGCATCTCTGATCAGTCTTCTCCTTGTATGAGCTGAAAGTTTAGAGGAACGGCCAGGTCTTGGTAGATTTGCAGTGGTCTGATACTCCTTCCATTTCAATATTATCGCTTGCACAGTGCTCCTTGGGATGTTTAAAGCTTGGGAAATCTTTAAAGTTTGCCACAAGCCACCTGGGAGACACACCAAACATGTGGAAGAAGGTGCTCTGGTCAGATGAAACCAAAATTGAACTTTTTGGCAACAATGCAAAACGTTATGTTTGGCGTAAAAGCAACACAGCTGAACACACCATTCCCACTGTCAAACATGGTGGTGGCAGCATCATGGTTTGGGCCTGCTTTTCTTCAGCAGGGACAGGGAAGATGGTTCAAATTGATGGGAAGATGGATGGAGCCAAATACAGGACCATTCCGGAAGAAAACCTGATGGAGTCTGCAAGAGACCTGAGACTGGGACGGAGATTTGTCTTCCAACAAGACAATGATCCAAAACATAAAGCAAAATCTACAATGGAATGGTTCAAAAATAAACATATCCAGGTGTTAGAATGGCCAAGTCAAAGTCCAGACCTGAATCCAATCGAGAATCTGTGGAAAGAACTGAAAACTGCTGTTCACAAATGCTCTCCATCCAACCTCACTGAGCTCGAGCTGTTTTGCAAGGAGGAATGGGAAAAAAATAGTCTCTCGATGTGCAAAACTGATAGAGAAAGAATCCAAGCGACTTACAGCTGTAATCGCAGCAAAAGGTGGCGCTACAAAGTATTAACTTAAGTGGGCTGAATAATTTTGCACGCCCAATTTTTCAGTTGTTGATTTGTTAAAAAAGTTTGAAATATCCAATAAATGTCGTTCCACTTCATGATTGTGTCCCACTTGTTGTTGATTCTTCACAAAAAAATACAGTTTTATATCTTTATGTTTGAAGCCTGAAATGTGGCAAAAGGTCACAAAGTTCAAGGGGGCCGAATACTTTCGCAAGGCACTGTATCTTCAAATAGGCACTTGTTGTTAGCGTGTTCAGCCCAGTAATCTTTCTTCATGAGGCGCGAGCACTTCGTCCAGACAAAAACTTGAAAAGTTCCGTTACAGGTCGTAGAAACAAGTCAAACGATGTATGGAATCAATCTTTAGGATGTTTTTAACATAAATCATCAATAAGGTTCCAACTGTAGAATTTCATTATCTGAAGAAAAGTACTCTAACGAGTGCTAGCTCTGTCGGAAGCGCGCGTCACGAGCCCGAGACACTCTGCCAGACCCATGACTCATTCAACTCCCATTCCCCCCTCCTTTATAGCAGAAGCCTGAAACAAGTTTCTAAAGACAGTTGACATCTAGTGGAAGCCGTAGGAAGTGCAACTTGACCCCATAGACACTGTGTATTCGGTAGGCCAAGCTTTGAAAAACACAAACCTCAGATTTCCCACTTCCTGGTTGGATTTTTCTCAGGTTTTCGCCTGCCATATGAGTTCTGTTATACTCACAGACATCGTTCAAACAGTTTTAGAAACTTCAGAGTGTTTTCCTTCCAATACTACTAATGATATGCATATATTAGCATCTGGGACAGAGTGGAGGCAGTTCACTCTGGGCACGCTATTCATCCAAAAGTGAAAATACTGCCCCCTATGTAAACTTCTGACCCACTGGGAATGTGACGAAATAAATAAAAGCTGAAATAAATAATTCTCTCTTCTGACATTTCACATTCTTAAAATAAAGTGATTCTCTTACTGACCTAAGACAGGGAATGTTTACTAGGATTAAATGTCAGGAATTGTGAAAAACTGAGTTTAAATCTATTTGGTTAAGGTGTATGTAAACTTCTGACTTCAACTGTAAATAATCAAAACTAATTGTATTTGTCGCATGCACAGAATTCAACAGGTGTAGGTAGACCTTACAGTGGAATGCTTACTGACAAGCCCTTAACCAACAATGCAGTTTTAAGAAAAATTCCTAAAGAAATAAGAAATAAAAGTAACAAATAATGAAAGAGCAGCAGTAAAATAACAATAGCGAGTTTATATACAGTGGGTACCGGTACAGAGTCAAAGTGCGAGGGCACTGGTAAGTTGAGGTAATTGAGGTAATATGTACATGTAGGTAGAGTTATTAAAGTGACTTTTCATAAATGATGAACATAGAGTAGCAGCAGCGTAAAATAGGTTGATGGGGGGGCAATGCAAATAGTCTGGGGAGCCATTAGATTAGGTGTTCTGGAGTCTTATGGCTTAGGGGTAGGAGCTATTTAGAAGCCTCTTGGACCAAGACTTGGTGCTCCAGTACCGCTTGCCGTGTGGTAGCAGAGAGAACAGTCTATGACTAGGGTGGCTGGGGTCTTTGACAATTTTTAGGGCCTTCCTCTGACACCGGCTGCATGCTCTCGATGGTGCAGCTGTAGAACCTTTTGAAGATCTGAGGACCCATGCCAAATCTTTTCAATCTCCCAAAGGGGGAATAGGTTTTGTTGTGCCGTCTTCACGACTGTCTTGATGTGCTTGGACCATGTTAATTTGTTGGTGATGTGGACACCAAGGAACTTGAAGCTCTCAACCTGCTCCACTATAGCCCAATCAATGCGAATGGGAGCGTGCTTGGTCCTCCTCTTCCTGTAGTCCACAATCATCTCATTTGTCTTGATCATGTTGAGAGAGAGGTTGTTGTCCTGGCACCACACGGTCAGGTCTCTGACCTCCTCCCTATAGGCTGTCTCGTCGTTGTCGGTAATCAGGCCTACCACTGTTGTGTCATCGGCAAACTTAATGATGGTGTTGGAGTCATGCCTGGCCATGCAGTCATGAGTGAACAGGGAGTACAGGAGGGTACTGAGCACGCACCTCTGAGGGGCCCCCGTGCTAAGGATCAGCGTGGCGGATGTATTGTCATCTGCAAACTTGTTGTTACCACTTGGGGGTGGCCCATCAGTAAGTCCAGGATCCAGTTGCAGAGGGCGGTGTTTAGTCCCAGGGTACTTAGCTTAGTGATGAGATTTGAGGGCACTATGGGGTTGAACGCTAAGCTGTAGTCAATGAATAGCCTTCTCACATAGCTGTTCCTTTCGTCCAGGTGTGAAAGGGCAGTATGGAGTGCAATAGGGATTGCATCATCTGGGGCTCTGTAGAGGCGGAATACAAATTGAAGTGGGTCTAGGGTTTCTGGGATAATGCTTTTGATGTGAGCCATGACCAGCCTTTCAAAGCACTTCATGGCTACAGATGTTAGTATTACAGACTCAGACAGGGAGAGTTTGAAAATGTCAGAGAAGACACTTGCCAGTTGGTCAGCGCATACTCGGAGTACATGTCCTGGTAATCCGTCTGGCCCTGCAGCCTTGTGAATGTTTTATTTTATTTTATTTTTTTACACATTTTAGAATTTTTCTTCTACTTTTACATTAGGGTGTTTTGTGTGGATCATTGACAAAAAAGTACAATTAAATCCATTTTAATTCCACTTTTGTAACACAACAAAATTTGGAAAAAGTCAAGGGATGTGAATACTTTCTTAAGGGACTGTACATAATTTAAAAGCCCATTCCATAGAAAGTTGGATGGGACCAGAGTGTCTCCTGACCCCTCCTGTCTCAGCCTCCAGTATTTATGCTGCTGTAGTTTGTGTCGGGGGGGGGCAGGGTCAGTCTGTTATATCTGGAGTATTTCTCCTGTCTTATTCGGTGTCCTGTGTGAATTTAAGTATGCTCTCTCCAATTCTCTCTCTCTTTCTCTCTTTTTTATTTTTCTCTCTTTCTTTCTCTATTTCTTTCTTTCTTTCAGAAGACCTGAGCCCTAGGACCATGCCTCAGGACTACCTGGCCTGATGACTCCTTGCTGTCCCCAGTCCACCTGGCCGTGCTGCTGCTTCAGTTTTAACTGTTCTGCCTGCGGCTATGGAACCCTGACCTGTTCACCGGACGTGCTACCTGTCCCAGACCTGCTGTTTTCAACTCTCTAGAGACAGCAGGAGCAGTAGAGATACTCTGAATGATCGGCTATGAAAAGCCAAATGACATTTACTCCTGAGCTGCTGACCTGCTGCACCCTCGACAACCACTGTGATTATTATTATTTGACCCTGCTGGTCATCTATGTTCATTTGAACATCTTGGCCATGTTCTGTTATAATCTCCACCCGGCACAGCCAGATGAGGACTGGCCACCCCTCATAGCCTGGTTCCTCTCTAGGTTTCTTCCTAGGTTCTGGCCTTTCTAGGGAGTTTTCCTAGCCACCATGCTTCTACACCTGCATTGCTTGCTGTTTGGGCTTTTAGGCTGGGTTTCTGTACAGCACTTTGTGACATCAGCTGATGTAAGAAGGGCTTTATAAATACATTTGTTTGATTGATTGAAAGTGTTACAAAGGGGACTATATTTTTATACTTACTTTGAAGAGATGGTTATTGGGTCTATTGGGACACACACACACAATAATGAGGACAGGTGAAACTGATCAGGGTGTGACAGGTAGTCTAAATTCATTGTGCTTGTCTTTAACTGCCATTTCCCGAAAGTCAGACTCTTCCCACACGCCAACAAATGTTCTCAGCTTCAGAAGCATCAGCATTAACCAAATTGTGTGTGGTTATCCTTAGATATATTCTCCAGACTTGCCCAGAGGGAATTGTTGATATGTTATACATTTTTTATTCTAGATAACATTTTATTTGGAAAAATGCGACCCGAAATGCATTTTATCTGTTTCAAATATTTTTTATTAAACACACACAAGAATGGTGTATATACAAGACAGATATACAACAAGACCCAGAGTTCTAGGTGCAAAACAAATAATACAAAACACGACATACAGAACATGGACATGTAGAAAGAAAGAGGGTAGATTTCCCCCCTATCCCCCACTTATCCCCCCCCCCCCCCCCAACTGCTCGGGTGGCAGTGCCAGCACATGCTGCCCAAAGGTAGATTAAAATATTACAATTGAGAGTGCATTAATAAGTACAAATTCACAGCGCCGACTCGTCCAAGTAGGAGAGGAAAGGCTGCCAGATGTGATCAAATGTTGATAATTTATTGTTCAGAATATATCTAATTCTTTCTAAGTGTACAGTGTTTGCCAATTCACTGAGCCATAATTTGGTAGAGGGCGCTTCCCTCCTTTTCCAAAACAACAAGATTAATTTTTTTGCCGAAATGAGACCGTACGAGATTAGTTGTTTTTGGGGGTTGGTTAATCCGTTTAGGGACTCAGATACTCCCAGGATTATCAGAAGCGGGTCTGGATCTATTGAAGTCTCCAAAACTTCAGAGAGGATCCCAAAAATTCCACACCAATAACCATGCAAGCTAGAGCATAGGGCAAAGCAGTGGAGTAGTGTACCCTGCGCAGCCTGACATTTATCACATGTAGGGGATTTATCAGGAAATATCCTATGCAGTTTAGTTTTGGAATAGTGTAATCTGTGTAATACCTTGAATTGTATGAGACGATGTCTGGAATTAATGGAGCATGTGTGGATATACTCCAAGCTCTCTTCCCAGTCTGCCACAGAAATGTCAGTCCCTAGTTCTTCCTCCCATTTTGCCTTGATGGCATCTGTAGAAGGTGTGCTAACAGATTGAAAAGCATCATATAGACGCGATATCAGTTTATCTGAGGTGGGGCATATTTTTATGCATCCGTCAAACATGGAAGGTTTAGCATTCCCAAATGTTGGGATGTGTTTTCTAACGTAGTCTCTAATTTGTAGGTATCTGAAAAAATTACTTCTGGGAAGATCATAAGTTTCCCTCAGCAACTCAAAGGAAGCAAAGGTCCCTTCTATGTATAAATCCCCTATGGTACTTATCCCCAGCTCTCCCCATCGCTCAAAGGTGTTATCAAGGTTAGAAGGGGCAAAGGAGGGACTCCTGGCAACAGGGAGCATGAATGACATTGGTCTAAGCTCAAAGTGGACTTTAATTTGCTTCCAGATTCGGACTGTGCTATGTATAATAGGATTGTTACGATAAAGTGACATCTCCAGATTGACAGGCGACAAAATCACAGCGCCAATAGAGAAGGGGTGACACTCCTCACGCTCCATACTAAGCCAGCTGGATGCCGGAAGTGCGTCATCCAGCAGAAACGTAACAACGCGGAGGTTAGCGGCCCAGTAATAAAATATAACATTTGGGAGAGACAATCCTCCTTCCATCTTGGATTTACAGAGGTGTTTTTTTTACCTATCCTGTGTGTTTTATAATCCCAGATGAAAGGATTGATAATTGAGTCCAGTTGTTTATGAAAGGATTTAGGTATGAATACTGGGATGTTCTGATATAGGTAGAGCAGTTGTGGGAGGAAGACCATTTTAATGGCATTAATTCTTCCGAGCAGAGAAATTGGGAGAGTTCTCCGAAATAGTATGTTTGCTTTGAGTTTTTGTATCAGAGAGGGGAAATTCTCTTTAAATAGTAAGGAGTATTATTTGATAACTACAATTCCTAGGTAGGTACATTTTTCTGAAGATAACTTAAATGGGAGATGTTCTAGCCAGGAGGTGTTTTGCGACCGTATGGGCATTAATTCACTCTTGTTCCAATTTATTCTGTATCCCGAGAAGGTACCAAACAAATTGATCACATCAAGAATAGCTGGGATACTAGCCTGGGGTTCTGTTACATAGAGGAGGATGTCATCTGCGTATAGGGAAATCTTATTTAGAGTATCTTTAGTATTATAGCCGTGTATTGCTGCATGAGATCTAATCATCTGAGCGAGGGGTTCGATAATTAGGGCGAAGAGCATAGGCGACAGCGCACAACCCTGCCTTGTCCCCCTGTTAAGGTTAAATCGAGGCGACAATGATTGGTTAGTGAGTATTCTGGCACAGGGGTTCCTATATAAAAGCTGGATCCAATTTATGAACTCGTCTCCAATATTACATTTCTGTAGGACCTTGAATAGATAGGGCCACTCAACTTGGTCAAAGGCCTTTTCGGCGTCAAGAGATATGACGGCAAGGTCCACGTTGGGTAACCTCTGAGAATACATAATATTGAAGAGGCGCCTGAGATTGAAGAATGAGTTTCTGTTCGGGATAAAGCCGGTCTGATCCAAATGGACCAATTTGCCAATTAAAGTGCTAAGCCTGTTAGCCAGAGTTTTTGCTAAAATCTTTTGGTCTGTATTAAGGAGAGATATTGGTCTGTATGACCCTACCTCTTCTGGATCTTTACCTTTCTTATGTATAACTGTAATGAACGCTTCGTCCAAAGTAGAAGGGAGAGCTCCATCCTCATTGGCCTGAACCAACATTTTGTGCAGGTAGGGAGAAAGCATGTTGCTGAATGTTTTATAGAATTCACCAGGGTATTCATTTGGCCCGGGGTCTTGCCACTCTTTAGAGATTTAATTGTTTCTCGAATTTCATCAAGAGATATTTCCTTATTCAGGAAGTTAGAATCTTCCTGGTTCAGGGCAGGAAGATTACAGTCCTCCAAAAATGTTTGCATAATTAAGGGGTTAGGATCCGCTTTAGATGTATATAGAGTCTCATAAAACTGCCGGAATCTGTCATTGATGTCTTTGGGGGAAGAGAGTAATTCCCCAGATGCAGATTTAACTTTGTGAATCATTCGGTCACTCACATTTTTTCGAAGTTGTCTGGCGAGTAATTTGTGTAAACCACAAACCAAACTCAAAATATTTTTGCTTGGCATAGAGAAAATATTTAGAAATTTTAGCTGAGAGAATCTGATTATATTCAGATTTTAAAGAGGTAATTTTTGTATGTTTCTCCATAGATGGGTGGCTAGCATTCTCCCTATCCAGTAAGTGAATTTGACCCTCCAGTTCTTCCAGTTTTCCTCTGTCTCGCCTACTCCTGGCAGCCTGAAAGGAGATGAATAATGCTGAGGAGGTCTGAAATGCATTTTATGTACATGTCTTTAGTATTTGTAAGATAGAAAGATAAAAAAAAGTATCGATCCACAATCTGCTCTGGGCAAGTTTGGTCCTGGAGTGTCTGACTTCATCCAGTCAAGAAAATATATATTTTTATTATGCAAATATGCACATATATAATGAGATATCGCCTAATTTGCATATTTTAAGAACATAATTCAGAAAAATTGTCATACAAAAAAAGTATTATATTTGTGTCTACCTTCAATTGGTAAAAGTTGATTGTGGTATGATCAAGTGGAAGAAATACTCTATTAAGGTGTGCTGCCTGGCCTTAAATTAAGTTAGCCTATGGTACTGGTGGCATGTACTGTGAATACGCCTAACATATGAGTTGATGTCACCTGGAACATTAATATTGAAACTTCACCAGTCCTTCACACATTTGATAATGTCACCTGAATGTTGTGTTACCCCTCAATGTCACCATCTGTTTTGCGAAACATCTGGAAAAACATTTCCCCATAGATGGCATGCTGAAAATGATCTCATCTATATTTAGAGGGCTTATACCAGCTGGTGTTGACACTCCCTCCTCTCATTACACTGTTATCTCAACCTCTCAACCTTTGAATTAATTAGCTGCCGCAAGTCAATTAGCTTCCTCCAGCAATCTCGCAATGCCTGATTTCATTTTTTCCCCCCTCAAACCGTGAAGCTCACAAGATAGTTTATGGAATTGAAATCTTGAAAAACTGTGTTCAGTTTTGATAATAGGTTGTATGGGGTTGCTCTTTATTTTATAATAATTTGCTTATTAACTGTGAAACTTAAATGGTATTATCATGTAACCATGATTGTTGAAGTTGCGTTACGTAATGCCATCAAAGTGCTTGACTTATTACAGTACCAACATAACTTTTAAGTCCATCAGCATCTGAAATGTCCTTCTAATTGGGTTTCATTTTTTTCCATAGTTAAAATGATTGAATAAAACTGCTGTACAACAATAACAGTTGTCTATACATAGAGGAGCAATACAACACCCAGGCATTGTTTTTGATTGTGTGAAATGGGGAACATTTTCTTCACTTTTTTTAATGACACTCATATAGCAGTCAAAACAAACTGAAATCCTTGAGCATACAAAATATTAAACGGGAACTGCAGAGTTTTTTGGCTTGCTCCTCAAGAAATGCTGGCGACTGTAACAGAAGCCAAACGTGAGTTGGCTTGGGGGTGTGGTTTGATGTGGATGTTTCTTGGGTGTGTCGTTGCCACCACCAAGACACACCCACCTGTCTGAACCTTGCCCACAGCTGTTTCCCCCTACTCACTCACAACAAACAAACCTCCTTCAGATTGAGTTCAATATTTATTCAGGGCAAAACCCATTGAAACCAGTGTCTCATTCACAATGTGAATGAAACAAAACAAAACAGCAATCAATGAAACAAAACATCAATCAAATTACAGCAAATTACCTTTGAGTAGGTCAATAGTCAACAGAGCAGGAGTTGCAACCGGTTCAGGGGACAGAAATGAAAGGCGTAAAATAAGGAACAGAACTAGAACCGAAAACAAAAGTGAACTATTCTGTTCCAGAACAGAACTGCTATTTTAAAAACATGGGAACCGGTTGATAATGTTTTTTTACATTCCAGGCATTTTTTTCCAGTCCCACAAAAAATGCAACAAAGCATCTGTACAAAGCTCTCACTTTGTCACTCAGAAGCTTATTCCAGTGCATGCATGCCTGCCTGCCTGCCTGCCTGCCTGCCTGCCTGCCTGCCTGCCTGCCTGCCTGCCTGCCTGCCTGCCTGCCAGCTGGAAATCTTGCCAGTGTGTGTGTGTAGGCTACCTGCCCCGTCCCCTCCCTCCAAGGCATATTAGACTGTAGCTACTGACATTACAAGCATGGTTCATAAATTAGGGAGAGATTTTTATTAGAGAAGAATGCATTAACTTTTTAAATGCTATTTATGGATACTATAGTTAACACATCTCACATTGGATTTATTAACTAGAAAAAGGTTTAAAAGTTAAGTTTAAATCTGGTGCTGGTGCCACTCTGAACACACAAGCTTGTTAACTGGCTACAGTAGCTAGCTCTCGAAAACTCTAGGCGGAATTATGTGTAACGTAATGAAACTGAGTCATGATCAAGGGCTAGCTCTGGTCCAACGTTAGTTAAGCTAACTCTCTGAAGTTCAAAGACATTCAAAGTTCCTTCATAGAAGCCGCTCCTCCATAGGTATAATTCTGTGGGCCTATTTCAGATTATGCATGTCTAAACAACAAGATGCCCAGTGCTTCATGCCAGCGCTTTTGTCACCTGCAAAATTTCAGTTGCATCTCACACCCTACATTGTCTGTACATAGCTTGCCCACTCCATACCAAGCTGCACTATCCATTGGTGAAGGAATTTAATGTAGAGATAAATGTTAAAACATTTTTGTTTCAGAGGTTTAAATAGGAACAGAAAGGAACAATATAAACATAATTTTTTTGGAGGTTCGAACTGGTTCAGAACTTTATTTTGCTGGTCAGAACAAATCTAGCAACAGGTCAATGTAGAATAAACACCCTTTACATAATAACATAGACGCAGTGTTCTGCTAATATAACAATGTGCACCTTTCATCTGTCATTGTCATTCCCAGCCGATACAGACACTGTGCCTATCTGCATTTTGTCTGGTGGTAATGGGGTCACCTTGGCAGACATGTCAGAGTGGTCTTACCTTCCTGTGTGGTGTCCCATACACAATAGGTGTTCCCTGATCCTGCTGCAGAATACACAGGGTGTCTCCCTCCTCATATTGACTGATACCATTCAGTTCAATTATAAAAAATACAATACAAGTAAAAGGTGTCTAGTCAAAGTGCCAGGTCTCGCTCCATTCAGAGACATTCAGAGACATCAGTATCAAGCCTGTCTGTCAGTCTGGACTTCATCACATAATCTTGCAAGTCTCCATGTGCTGGCTCCATACATGTTTCTGTGCACACATAGTCACTGTTATATTACCAACAGTATAGCTCTTAAACTCTAGGCAGCCTTATGTGTAATGTAATGGAACTGAGTCAGGATCAAGGGTTGGTTCTGGTCCAATGTTTGTTAAGTCAACTATTTTGGGGGTTATTTGGTCCCACTGCCCATTTTATGTTAAAACTACCCTGGTAATGGTGTTGATTATTATTGCATTTTTTTGCATTAAATGTAGTAAACTCTCACAGAGTTGCTTATATTTAACTCCAATTGCAATTTTACTCTGTTGTTTTTAATTAACTCCCTTGCGATGTTACACTTTTCTGTGTTGTTTTGAATTAACAATCAACTACAGCAGAGTACATTTCTCTTTCAGTTTGCTTCCTTTGAGTTATAACGGTGTAAAGCCTTACTTGAATATTTCTCAATGTGTCACATTTTGGTGGTTTGCAATATGATATCCAATCTCTGTTAGATCCAACTTGCAAGGAAATATATCCAGCACTTTTATATCAGCCACAACTTGCATTTAGAATGCCTGTCAGAGTACGGAAGAAAATACAGCTAATGGAGACTACACACTATGTAAACTGGAACAACTATCTCATTAACAGGGAGCGTATCACTATCTTGAGGGTTACAAAATGTAACCCAATTTCTTTTAACACAGTGATTTCATCTGTCCTTGATTTACTGTGTGGGCCTGATGGCCTCTCACATGAAATGTATTCAACTTTCAAAGACACCCTGTCCCCTCTATTGACAAATATATTTTTTAAAAATGTATCTATTAAAAAGCTCACCCAATCACTACAATTAACCACAATTAAGGTAATCCTGAAGAAAAACAAGGACCCAGATGATCCACGTCATATAGGCCCTCTCAAATTTGAACACTGATTCCAAAATCCTAGCAAAGTTGATCACTTCAAGGATGAATCCTATTATACCCACTATTGGATTTGTGAAAAATATGCAGTCCTATTCAAATGTCAAGAGATTGTTATTAGTACTGCAGTATGTTAAAATCAAGAAATGGGATACGTAGTGGAGACCCAGCCTCCATAAGGTACAATCCTTTATTCATGTGACAAATGTAAATTATGATAGTGACTCCATGGGTACTGTTGTGACCACTATTAGTACTTTCTTAGCGGAAGGGCACAATTTATTATATACATTTTGTTTTATTGTCTGTGTTGTATTATGTTATGTATTGTATGTCTCTTCTGTTTTGTTCTCCCCATAAAAAACAACAGGAACAAAAAACAACATTATTTGAAATTAGCTTTTCAATAAAAACATTGAAATAATGTACTTTTTTTTCCCTGTGTTCAAATAAAATCACAGAATGGTTTAGGGTCTGAAAGATAGTGGACTCCACTCTGAGGTAGATGCTTTCAGTTTTCATCTCATTAGCCCCTTAAGACACACGTGTGTGTGTGTGTGTGTGTGTGTGTGTGTGTGTGGGCTGGTTTGTGGGTTGTGATACCGCATAAATATTGCTACAGCAAAGGGTTTGATCGAATCCACCCCCTGGTCTTAAATTAATGCAGCATCATTCACATCAGGTCTGGACTGATGAAAATCCATATCCTTTCCTGCCATATGACTGGATGCCATCTAAATAGTTCCATTGTATGAAAATCTCATATTTGTCGAGGAATACTGTATATATCAACACAAAAACAACGCAAAGAAGACTTGACAAAAAAAACTGAGGAAAAGGAATGGATTTAATCACGAATTTGAATATGTGTGGTGGGAATTGACACAGGTTAATAACAAGTATAAATCAAATTTCTCTCGCAGCTTGAGGCTGTCGATCCCTCTCTGTCGTTAGTCATACTCTCTCAAAGACCTGATGAAAATACAAACGTATAAATAGAAGAGAAAGAAATCACTGGCAGCCATTCTGACCTTGGTTCTCTGTAAATCAATTACTAATCTTGAAAAGGGTGCTGAATTGGATATACTGTATATTCATATTCATGATGATGAGGCTTCATATCAAACAGGATAAATTAGTACCGTACTTCCAATTCATAAAGCAAAGCATGTTTCTCACATAAACTACTATTCAAATGTATAGAGTACATGTACAGTATATTTATACGGTACCAATAAAACTTATGGACGCACCCACTCATTCAAGGGTTTTTATTTGTACTTCTTTATACGTTGTAGAATAATAGTGAAGACATCAAAACTATGAAATAACACATATCAAATCATGTAGTAACCAAAAAAGTGTTAAACAAATCAAAATATATTTGAGATTTGAGTTTCTTCAAAGTAGACACCCTTTGCCTTGGTGAGAGCTTTGTACATATTTGTCTCCTAATTAATAACCACATCAGATATTTCTCTACCCATGTTCTAAATCTTAAGTATTTTAGATATGAGTTCATTACTGCCCGTATGCAGATGCTGTTGAGGTCAATGCTTGACTCACACATACATTTTTCATGTTCGAGGAGACAGAGGTAGGACATTTCATAGCTCATCATTTCAAATATTTTGTTGCTACCAGGAATTCTCTGGAAATGCTAGCTCTTAGGAGATGTGATAGCCTGGGTGTAAATTATGCTAATGTCCTGCTGCATACTTGGGCCATTGGGTCAGTTACTCAAGATGTGAGATGCTGGCGCCTCATGAGATCATCTCACAAAATGTTAATTTATCCAACCAAGACCAGCAGTTGCCTTGAACTTGGAATTGAATGATCTATTAATCATTAATGATCAATCTACCCACAGTCAAGGCACCTTGCCTAGCTGGTGAAAAAAATGTAAACTTCTGGATGAAACGCTTGGGAGTGAAGTGGCTGTAAGAACTACCAGTAAGATACAGCCACACCACTAGTGGTAATCATAGGAGAGTTGTGTTACTGGGAGAGGAGTGGAAACATTGAGAGATTATACAAATATTTTATAGCCTATGCTGAATTGCATTTCAAACATTATTTTATACTGATACAATTGCTCAGAGAAAGATTAAAAAAAGAGTGCGGCCCAAATAGGGCTTGCCTATAGCATATTATATTTTAAACATTTACATGTAGTCTATCTAGGTCTTTAATGTCCTCGTTTTAAAATAACAATCCTGTATATATTTCTTAATTTGTCTGTCTAACAAGTAATAAAAAAAAATTAAAAAATGCCCAAATGATTGGATCCCTTGTTTTCCTACTCCAGCGCCCACCCTTTGCGGAAAACATATTGGGAGGGATCTTAGACCATTACTCCATTCATAATCTTTCCAGATGCTTTATATCCTTTGTTTGCGGTTATGAACTGCCCTCTTCAATTCAAACCACATGTTTTCAATGGGATTCAAGTCCGGAGACTGAGATGGCCATTACAAAATGTTGATTTCTTCACTTGCATCCAAGTTTCAGCTACCTGGTAAAGGCAACCAGGTGTTTGTATAAAATGTCCTGGAACTTGGTAATGTTTATGATGCTGTTGACCTTACCAGGGGCCCCGGGACCAGTGGAAGCAAAATAGCCCCATAACATTTTTCTTTTGAAGGTCCAACCCACCATTGGTGTGCGTGGCCGAAGAGCTCTATTTTCATGTCATCTGACCATAGCACCACCTGGAGTTTGCTCAACGGCATTGGCACTTGGATTGGAACCAGTGCTATGGTCATATGGCACAAAAATAGAGCTCTTTGGCCATGCATACTAGCTGTGGGTTGGGCTTTCGAAAGAACAATGCATATGCAGAAAATACCTCATCCCTACTGTAAAATATGGTGGTGGATCTTTGATCTTATGGTGCTATTTTGCTCCCACTGGTACATTTACATTTCCAATTTGCGTTAAAAGTAAGAGCACATTAAGATACAAGAACAGTTACAACCAACTGATTGCAGCATTACTGCAAGTGGAAGAAGGTAGAAAACTGCCATATATTAAAGTTACAAATTGGCTGAAAAGGAGTGGCATAAATAGAAAAAGATACCAGATTCATTTGAGGACAAACTTGTTGACAGCTGCGCCATACAGGCTGCAAAATAAATGGAAAGAGATTTTCGATATACTGATTCCATGGCACATGGTATATGAACTGATACAAAAAACAACACTTGATTCAACACTGAGTTTTTCTATTTAAATTGTTTTCCAAATTTCTTGCCACCAACACAATATGTGGGGCATACAACAATCTCAGCTCTGTAGATTTTTCTGGGAAGAGACAGAATCACTAGATGCCCCTATGTAGTAGCTTGCTTCTGGTTACAGGTTCAGGAATGGTTAACAATCACAATATTCACTTTAAATGAACCTTACAAATACCAGTGTTAGGCAATTTGGCAAGCCATAGTCAATCAATTAGTATCTGTGGATACTATACGATTAGAAAGGTTTCAAATTCATGTACAAAAAAAAAACACAGCACAATTGAAAAATATATGTCACATGGAAATCAAACAAGGGTGGTCTATGGTGATAGAGTAGGATGGGATGAGAGCGGCTGAGGGGTGGGATTAAAGAGCTCCTAATCAGTAATGTATTTTATGCTTTATATACACAGACCATGTATGTCAAATGTTTATGTAAAGTGTGATATATAAATTGTATGTATATGTAGAAAAAAAGCTGTAAAAACAAAAATATATATTTGTGTCTTTTGAAGATGGGAAGATGGGAAGAAGAGAACATGATTTAGAAACTAAAATACAAACATATTCCTAATAAGTGAAATGTATAGATATTTCGGTCTCTGACGATAGTGTAATAGAGTAATGCCAATTAGGTTTCATTTTGTTTCTAGGAATGTGAGAAGACCTTCATCACTCTCATTCAGTTAGCTCAATGGCTTGAGCATCAGAAAACATCAAGTGCCTTGATGACAGAATCATCAGACAAAGAGGAATAACAACATTTATTTCAGTAGAAAGGGCGATGATAAGGAATGGTATCAATATGGTTTAGAGGACACCATGCCTGCAATACAGTCTTCTTCAGTCACATACAGCATATATTCACAGTTTCCATAGCAACGCCATGTTTTTTTATTTGATTTTCATGGTAAAGTTTTTGGGGTCGTATCACAAAACAAAATGATTAATCCTGTACCCTTATAGAGTGAACCAAACAGCTTCCCATTATTATTATTTAAAAAAAAATGTTGTTAGGAAATGGAATTGCATTAATGATAAAGCAGTATTTATTTATTTATTTATAGGCTATGATAAGAGACAGAAGAAGCAGTAGAAGTTCAAGGAGCTGATACATCTTGACATTGTGCCACCGTAACAGCATTGCAATGGTTCCCTAACTGCAGCAATTAATGTGGTCCTGTCTAATACCACTGAAGTAATTAAGTAATAACTGTGAATTAAGTGAGTAAGTAAGTAAGTAAGTAAGTAACCTATCAAAAACCTGTGGACAGTGGAAGATTTCACAAGAGTTTGTGTAAACTTCCAATATATTCATGGAGGTGGCATAGCAATGTTTTTCCAGTACAAGTGTTATCATTTTATTGCACTCTTTAACAAAATAAATGTGTTCTCAACTGTATTTTAAACTCCCATTTTAAGTTAAAATCTCTGTCAATTGTTTTAGGCCTCAGAATTAGGCTTTGGAATGATAGTAGAATAGGAAATCTATAATAATTGTTACCATTTGATTTCCAACAAAATGTCAACTTCTACGTCAAAATAGAATGTAGGCTGGCTTCTGTGAATCTTAAATGTTTTCGGGAGGTGCCCGGTTGGGTTGTGCATCCCCCAAGGAGACGGAGGTCGCAGAGCCTGATAGATACACTATACTGTATATTTAAAAGTATGTGGACACCCCTTCAAATTAGTGGATTCAGCTATTTCAGCCACACTTGTTGATGACAGGTTTATGAAATCAACCACACAGCCATGCAATCTCCATAGACAAACATTGGCAGTGGAACGGCCTTACTGAAGATCTCAGTGACTTTCAACGTGGCACTGTCATAGGATACCACCTTTCCAACAAGATCACAGAACAAGCTCACAGAACGGGACAGCCAAGTGCTGATTCTTGTAACAATCGTCTGTTGCAACACTCACTACCGAGTTCCAAATTGCTTCTGGAAGCAAAGTCAGCACAATAACTATTCATTGGGAGCTTCATGAAAGGAGAATCCATGGCATAGAAGCCACATACAAGCCTAAGATCACCATGCGCAATGCGAAGCATCGGCTGGAGTGGTGTAAAGCTCGCCGCCATTGGACTCTGGAGCAGTGGAAACGTATTCTCTGGAGTGACAAATCTGGGTTTGGAGGATGCCAGGAGAACACTACGTGCCCGAATGCATAGTGCCAACTGTAAGGTTTGGTGGAGGAGGAACAATGGTCTGGGGCTTAGTTCCAGTGAAGGGAAATCTTAATGCTACAGCATACAATGACATTCTAGACGATTCTGTGCTTCCAACTTTGTGGCAACAGTTTGAGGAAGGCTCTTTCTTGTTTCAGCATGACAATGCCCCCGTGCACAAAGTGAGGTCCATACAAAAATTATTTGTCGAGATCAATGTGCTTTTCCTTCACTCTGTGGTCCAACTCATCCCAAACCATCTCAAATTAGGTTGATATCGGGTGGTTGTGGAGGCCAGGTAATCTGATGCAGCACTCCATCACTCTCCTTCTTGGTCAAACAGCTGTTACACAGCCTGGAGGTGAGTTGGGTCATTGTCATGTTGACGAACAAATTATAGTCCCAGTAAGCGCAAACCAGATGGGATGGCATATTGCTGCAGAATGCTGTGGTAGCCATGCTGGTTAAGTGTGCCTTGAATTCCAAATAAATCACTGACAGTGTCACCAGCAAACACCCCCACACCATCACACCTCCTCCTCCATGCTTCACGGTGGGAACCACACATGTGGAGATCATCCGTTCACCTACTCTGCATCTCAGAAAGACACAGCGGTTGGAACAAAAAATATCAAATTTGGACTCATCAGACCAAAGGACAGATTTCCACCGGTCTAATGGACATTGCTCGTGTTTCTTGGGCCAAGCAAGTCTCATCTTCTTCTTATTGGTGTCCTTTAGTAGTGGTTTCTTTGCAGCAATTCGACCATGAAGGCCTGATTCACGCAGTCTCCTCTGAACAGTTGATGTTGAGATGTGTCTATTACTTGAACTCTGTGAAGCATTTATTTGGGCAGCAATCTGAGTTGCAGTTAACTTTAATGAACTCTGGGTCTTCCTTTCTAGTGACGGTCCTCATGAGAGCTAGTTTCATCTTAGCACTTGTTGGTTTTTGCGACTGCATTCGAAGAAACCTTCATAGTTCCAGATCAAATCAAATTTTATTGGTCACATACAAATGGTTAGCAGATGTTAATGCAAGTGTAGCGAAATGCTTGTGCAGATTGACTGACATTCATGCCTTAAAGTAATGAAGGACTGCCGTTTCTCTTAGCTTATTTGAGCTGTTCTTGCCACAAGACTTGGTCTTTTACCAAATAGGACTATCTTCTGTATACCAACCCGACCTTGTCACAACACAACTGATTGGCTCAAATGCATTAAGAAGGAAAGAAATTCCACAAATGACCTTGGCACATCTGTTAATTGAAATTCATTCCAGGTGACTACCTCATGAAGCTGGTTGAGAGAATGACAAGAGTGTGCAAACAAATGGCACTGGAAGAAATGGCAGCCGTTTTACGGGCGCCTAACCAATTGTGCTATTATGTGGGTTTTTTCGCATTATTATTATTTTTTCTTTTTTCTTTTATTTTACCCCCAATGCTCCCCAATTTTGTGGTATCCATTGTTAGTAGTTACTATCTTGTCTCATCGCTACAACTCCCGTACGGGCTCATGAGAGACGAACGTCGAAAGCCATGCGTCCTCCGAAACACAACTCAACAAAGCCGCACTGCTTCTTAACACAGCGCGCATCCAATCCGGAAGCCAGCCACACCAATGTGTCGGAGGAAACACTGTGCACCTGGCGACCTGGTTAGCGTGCACTGCGCCCGGCCCGCCACAGGAGTCGCCAGTGCGCGATGAGACAAAGATATCCCTACCGGCCAAACCCTCTGATAGGAGAATTATGTTCTCGTGTTCATTAACCAATTCAATTGTGATTACTCAGTCTGCTACATCAGGATTTGTAAGATACTGATAGAAATGAAAACAGACAGAGGCCCAGTCTACCACAGTTAAATGTTTATTCACGGGAACGTCCTAAAGTCAAGAATACAAAACAATTCATTTTATACTGACTTCTCACGCCCACACATACACACAAACATACGCACACACTGTCTGTCTCACTACCCAGCCGACAGAGATAGTGACCTTGTCCTTGAGACGTACTCCCCGTTCTCTCCCAAATCTCTAGTCAGGTCGGCACCAAGCTCAGACAGTCTGTGTTTAAAATACCATAAAGACATATTGTTTTACCCTAATACTGACAAGGACTACACATTTATTGATTATGATTTTATACATTCTAATCAATTCCGTACAATTATATGTTTCAGGGCGGAATATTCTAATCATTCTATTAACAGACAATTCTCACCCATCACCCTCCCTAACCCGGACGACGCTATGCCAATTGTGTGTCGTCCCACAGACCTCCTGATCACGGCCGGCTGCGACAGAGCCTGGGCGCGTACCCAGATTCTCTGGTGACACAGCTAGCACTGCGATGCAGTGCCCTAGACCACTGTGCCACCCGGGAGGCCTTTTGTGTTATTTTTTACTTATTTTGTACATAATGTTTCTGTCACCGTATCTTACAGCAAAAATATCAGAACAGCCATCACTCTCCTCGGATTAGACTAAGATTTTTTCTTCAACAAGCAGGACGCACAGGATGTACTTCAGACACCCGACAAGGCCAAAATTCCCATCATTGGCAAGAGAAAGAGAAGCAGGTATAGAGGACACAGGGTGGGGTGCCTTGTAAGGATCTGCCGATGACGAGTGGAAAATCTTCCCTTACCATCAATATTACTTGCCAACGTACAATCATTGGACAATAAATTAGACAAGGTACGAATACGAATATCCTACCAATGGGACATCAAAAACTGTAATATCTTATGTTTCACCGAATCGTGGCTGAATGATGACATGGATAACATTCACCTGGCAGGATATACGCTGCACCAGCTAGATAGAACAGCACACTCCGGTAAGACGAAGGGGGGCGGTCTGTGTATATTTGTAAACAGCTGGTGCACGAAATCTAAGGAAGTCTCTAGATTTTGCTCGCCTGAAGTAGACAACACTATTTGCCAAGAGAGTTTTCATATATTTTTTTTGTGACTGTTTATTTACCACCACAGATAGATGCAGGTACTAAGACCGCACTCAGTCAGCTGTATAAGGAAATAAGCAAATAGGAAACCACTCACCCAGAGGCAGCGCTCACAGTGGCCGGGGACTTTAATGCAGGGAAATTTAAATCAGGTATACCTCATTTCTATCAGCATGTTAATAAATGCGCAACAAGAGGGAAAACATTTCTAGATCACCTTTACTCCCCACACAGAGACACGTACAAAGCTCTCCCTCGCCCTCCATTTGGAAAAACTGAACATAATTCTATCCTCCTGATTCCTGCTTGCAAGCAAAAATTAAAAGCAGGAAACACCAGTGACATGGTCTATAAAAAAAAGTGGTCAGATGATGCAGATGCTAAGCTACAGGACTGTTTTGCTAGCACAGACTGGAATATGTTCCGGGATTCCCCTGATGGCATTGAGGAGTACACAACATCAGTCACTCGGATTATCAATAAGGGCATCGAGGATGTCGTCCCCACAGTGACCGTACGTACGTACGTACATTCCCAACCAGAAGCCATGGATTACAGGCAACATTTGCACTGAGCTAAAGGCTAGAGCTGCTGCTTTCAAGGTGTGGGATTCTAACCTGAAAGCTTATAAAAAATCTTGCTGTGCCCTCTGACGAACCATCAAACAGGCAAAGCGCCAATACAGGACTAAGAATGAAGCGTAATACACCGGCTCCGACGCTCGTCGGATGTGGCAGGGCCTGCAAACCATTACAGACTACAAATGGAAGCACAGCCGCGAGCTGCCCAGTGACACGAGCCTGCCAGACGAGCTAAATCACTTCTATGCTCGTTTCAAGGCAAGCTACACTGAGGCATGCATGAGAGCATCAGCTGTTCCGGACGACTGTGTGATCACGTTCTCTGTAGCTGACATGAATAAGACCTATAAACAGGTCAATATTCACAAGGCTGCTGGGCCAGACGGATTACCAGGACGTGTGCTCCGGACATGTGCTGACCAACTGGCAGATGTCTTCACTGACATTTTCAACATGTCCCTGATTGAGTCTGTAACATCAACATGTTTCAAGCAGACCACCATAGTCCCTGTGCCCAAGGTAACCTGCCTAAATGACTACAGACCTGTAGCACTCACGTCCGTAGCCATGAAGTGCTGGTAATCGCTCACATTAACACCATTATCCCAGAAACCCTAGACCCACTCCAATTTATATACCGCTTAAACAGATCAACAGATGATGCAATCTCTATTGCACTCTACACTGCCCTTTCCGACCTGGAAAAAAGGAACACCTACGTGAGAATGCTATTCATTGACTACAGCTCAGCGTTCATCAAAGCTCATCACTAAGCTAAGGATCCTGGGACTAAACATAACCCTCTGCAACTGGATCCTGGACTTCCTGATGGGCTGCCCCCAGGTGGTGAGGGTAGGTAGCAACACATATGCCACGCTGATCCTCAACACTGGAGCCCCTCAGGGGTGCGTGCTCAGTCCCCTCCTGTACTCCCCTGTTCACCCACGACTGCATGGCCATGCACGACTTCAACACCATCACTAAATTTGCAGACAAAACCTATTCCCCTTCAGGAGACTGAAAATATTTGGGATGGGTCCTTAGATCCTCAAAAGGTTCTACAGCTGCAACATCGACTGGCTGTATCACTGCCTGGTGTACGACATTAGCTCGGCCTCCGACCGAAAGGCACTACAGAGGGTAGTGTGTACGGCCCAGTACATCACTGGGGCTAAGCTGCCTGCCATCCAGGACCTCTACACCAGGCAGTGTCAGAGAAAGGCCCTAAAAATTGCCAAAGATCCCAGCCACCCCAGTCATAGACTGTTCTCTCTGCTACCTCATGGAAAGCAGTACCGGAGCGCCAAGTCTAGGACCAAAAGGCTTCTCAACGGCTTTATCCCCAAGCCATAAGACTCCTGAACAGGTAATCAAATGGCTAACCGGAATTTTTGCATTGTGTCCCGACCACCCCCGTCATTCATGTACATATTACCTCAATTAGCCTGACTAACCAGCGCCCCTGCCACCCCCCACCTGCCAACCCCCTCTTTTATGTTGCTGCTACTCTCTGTTTATCGTCTATGCATAGTTACTTTAACTATACCTACATGTACATATTACCTCAAATAGCCCGACTAACTAGTGCCCCCGCACATTGACTCTGTACCGGTACCACCTGTATATAGCCTCGCTACTGTTATTTTCACTGTCATTTTACAGTTGTTGTTTATTTACTTGTTTACCACAGTCAGTTAGGAAAGCAAAGGCTAGCTTTTTCAAACAGAAATTTGCACCCTGCAGCACAAATTCCAAAATTTGGGGCACTGTAAAGTCCATGGAGAATAATAGCACCTCCTTATAAGAGCTGCCCACTGCACTGAGGCTAGGAAACACAGTCACCACCGACAAATCCACGATAATCGAGAATTTCAATGAGCATTTCTCTAAGGCTGGCCATGCTTTCCACCTGGCTACCCCAACCCCAACCCCGGCCAACAGTTCTGCTCCCCCCCAGCAACTGGCCCAAGCAAACCCCTCCCTTCAAAGTCTGGGTCCCTATAAATCAGCTGGGCTAGACAATCTGGACCCTCTCTTCCTACAATTATCCGCCGCCATTGTTGCAACCCCTATTACTAGTCTGTTCAACCTCTCTTTCATATTGTCTGAGATTCCTAAAGATTGGAAAGCGGCCGCAGTCATCCCCCTCTTCAAAGGGGGAGACGCTCTAGACCCAAACTGTTACAGACCTATATCCATCCTGCCTTTTTTTTTTTTTTTTTGAATTTTACCCCTTTTTTCTCCCCAATTTCGTAGTATCCAATTGTTGTAGTAGCTACTATCTTGTCTCATCGCTACAACTCCCGTACGGGCTCGGGAGAGACGAAGGTTGAAAGTCATGCGTCCTCCGATACACAACCAGCCAAGCCGCTGCTTCTTTAACACAGCGCACATCCAACCCGGAAGCCAGCCGCACCAATGCGCCGGAGGAAACACCGTGCACCTGGCCACGTTGGCTAGCGTACACTGCGCCCATCCCGCCACAGGAATTGCTGGTGCGCGATGAGACAAGGACACCCCTACCGACCAAGCCCTCCCTAACCCGGGCGACGCTAGGCCAATTGTGCGTCGCCCCACGGACCTCCCGGTCGCGGCCGGTTACGACAGAGCCTGGGCGCGAACCCAGGACTCTGATGGCACAGCTGGCGCTGCAGTACAGCGCCCTTAACCACTGCGCCACCCGGGAGGCCCTGCCCTGCCTTTCTAAAGTCTTCGAAAGCCAAGTGAACAAACATATCACCGACCATTTCGAATCCCACCGTACCTTCGCCGCTATGCAATCCGGTTTCCGAGCTGGTCACGGGTGAACCTCAGCCATGCTCAAGGTCCTAAACAATATCATAACCGCCATCGATAACAGACAGTACTGTGCAGCCGTCTTCATCAACCTGGTCAATGCTTTTGACCCCTGTCAATCATCGTATTCTTATCGGCAGACTCAACAGCCTTGGTTTCTCAAATGACTGTCTCGCCTGGTTCACTAACTACTTCTCAGATAGAGTTCAGTGTGTCAAATCAGACAGCCTGTTGTCCGAACCTCTGGCAGTCTCTATGGGGGTGCCACGGGGTTCAATTCTCGGGCCAATTCTTTTCTCTGTATACAGTTGAAGCCGGAAGTTTACATACACTTAGGTTGGAGTCATTAAAACTTGTTTCTCAACCACATATTTCTTGTTAACAAACTATAGTTTTGGGAAGTCAGTTAGGACATATACTTTGTGCATGACACAAGTAATTTATCCAACAATTGTTAACAGATTATTTCACTTATAATTCACTGTATCACAATTCCAGTGGGTCAGTAGTTTAAATACTGTGCCTTTAAACAGTTTGGAAAATTCCAGAAAATGATGTCATGGCTTTAGAAGCTTCTGATAGGCTAATTGACATTATTTGAGTCAATTGGAGGTGTACTTGTGGACGGCCTCTTTGCTTGACATCATGGGAAAATCTAAAGAAATCAGCCAAGACCTCGGAAACAAAATTGTAGACCTCCACAAGTCTGGTTCATCTTTGGGAGCAATTTCCAAACGCCTGAAGGTAACACGTTCATCTGTACAAACATTAGTACGCAGTATAAACACCATGGGACCACACAGCCATCATACCTCTCACGAAGGAGACGCTTTCTGTCCCCTAGAGATGAACGTACTTTGGTGCAAAAAGTGCAAATCAATCCCAGAACAACAGCAAAGGATCTTGTGAAGATGCTGGAGGAAACAGGTACAAAAGTACCTATATCCCCAGTAAAACGAGTCCTATATCGACATAACCTGAAAGGCCACTCAGCAAGGAAGAAGCCACTGCTCCAAAACTGCCGTAAAAAAGCCAGACTACGGTTTGCAATTGCATATGGGGAAAAAGATCCTACTTTTTGGAGAAATGTCCTCTGGTCTGATGAAACAAAATTAGACCTGTTTGCAATCAGCAGCGATCGGTTGAAGAGCATGCATTTAGTTTTACTAGCATTTAAGAGTAGTTGGAGACCACGGAAGGAGTGTTGTATGGCAATGAAGCTCGTTTGGAGGTTTGTTAACACAGTGTCCTAAGAAGGGCCAGATGTATACAGAATGTTGTTGTCTGCGTAGAGGTGTATCAAAGAATCACCCGCAGCAAGAGCGACATCATTGATATACCTATAAAACACAGAAAAAATTATGTTTTTGACCGCACTGCTGTTGTTTCAAGTTCTATAGGTTATGGTTGGTTATTTGCATTGCCATTCACTCCAATTCGGCTTGGGGCATGGAAAATTCTCTTCCTAGTCCATTGTGGTTTGATACTTATTGAATACCATAGGCTGCTACAGTAACAAGGAATAACATTAGTAAAATAACAACATCCAGTATTTGCTCAATATGTTTGGAATGTTGACAGTCAACATTGTTGTAATTGGCTTCAACAAGTATAAGCCCACGGGAGTGGGGTAAACTAAACCAAAGGGGTAAAGTGAAGCAGTCCTTTTCTCTAGTAATCCATACACAAATGTAATAATTTGACCAAATATTTAGGAAGAGGAAGTCTCTGGAGGAAGAAACCACATCAGAAAAAGTGGTTGTAGCGTGGTGCGTAATGGGCGGCAGAGAAGTCAGGCACAGAAGAGCAGAACTTGGTAATAACCGGATATGTATAAAGCAAAACCAACGGCATCCAGAACAACAAGAATAAATGGGTACAAAATAACCCATTGTGCGCTCCAGGGGAACGTGCATAAGCACTACAATAAACAATTCCACACAAAGACATGGGGGGAACAGAGGGTTAAATACAGAACAAGATAATGAGGGAATTGAAACCAGGTGTGAGGAAAAACAAGAGAGGTTCATAATGCTTGTAACTAAAAAGTAGATCATTTTGTTCTATACATTAGTTGGGGTCTCTACATCATTTGGGGTCTCTATAAGCTTTAAACCTAGCATGAAAGTGCATTCTTGTAGCTGTGTGGGCTAATATAGTCAACATTTTTGCCTTGGGGAAAGTTGAGCCAATGGCCATGAAGTAAATTAGTCCAATGGTTGAGCCAATGACAAGTTGAACAAATTTAAGTGTTTTCTTTCGCAGGCGTAATGCAATACATTATTGCTGGGATATTAGGTAACCACAGGACCTGGCCTATGTTAAATGTGTAAAAAGACAAGTACACAGTATTTGTTAGTTGTTAAGCCTATGTCAAAAAAAGCTTCAAATGCTTAAAATACCAAAAAGTAACTGTGATTGTGTTGAATTGTGTTTGTTAAATAAAGATAGACATAGTTTTAAAAAGGTAGTGGTAATATTTAATTCAGTACAGAAATGTGTAGGCGGCCTAACTTATCCTGTCCTGCGGCTCTGCTTACCCCATTAGTTGTGCCAAGAGACCACTTTTTGGACAAACTATGTTTTCAAAACTGTCATGTATAAATAAATTTGGATTATTTCCTGGCATACACAACATCCTGAATATATGTAGATATCTGTGTTCGAAAGAATATCATATTTCCCTTGACAGTGATGCTGAAAGTAAAAAATGACCCAACTTAACCCACTCTCCCCTCCCGTTGTGGCGGCAGGTAGCCTAGTGGGTAAAGGTTTGGACTACTAACCAAAAGGTTGCAAACTCAAATCCCTGAGGTGAAAATATATTGTTCTACCCCTGTACAAGACGGTTCCTAGGCCGTCATTGAAAATAAGAATTTGTTCTTAACTGGCTCACCTACTTAAATAAAGGTCAAAATAAAAACGTTGCACTTCTCATGTCTTTACACATTGCACTTCTTCTCCCGTGAATTGTATTGTATGTGTGAGGTACGTTCTCAATAAGAAAGATATAGCTTAGGGCTACCGTTGATCAAATCAAATCACATTTTATTAGTCACATACGCCGAATACAACAGGTGTAGACTACAGTGAAATGCTTACTTATGAGCCCCTAACCAATATACATGCTGATAGAAATGAGGTAAAATGGATTTAAGTTTCCCTGCATTAAAGTCCCCTTGCTACTATGAGCGCCGGATCTGGGTGAGCGTTTTCTTGTTTGCTTATGGCGGAATACAGCTCATTCAATGCTGTCTTAGTGCCAGCCTCTGACTGTGGTGATATGTAAACAGCTATGAAAAATACAGATGAAAACTCTCTAGCTAAATAGTCTGGTCTACAGCTTATCCTGAGATATCTTAGCCGAGCAATAGCTCAAGACTTCCTTCGATATCCTGCACCAGCTGTTATTTACAAAAATACATAGTCCGCCGCCCCTTGTCTTAGTAGACGCCACTGTTCTATCCTGCCAGTACAGCGTAGCCAGCTGTATGTTGATAGTGTCGTCGTTCACCCACGACTCCGTGAAGCATAAGATATTACAGTTTTTAAAGTCCTGGGCCTGTTCCCGAGAAAGCTGTATATCGTTCACGTCGGGCTCGTCAGACTCGTTAAAGGGAAAAAAAAGATTCTGCCAGTCCATGGTGAGTAATCGCAGTCATGATGTCCATAATTTATTTTTGGGTCAAAAAAGACAGTAAAAAAATAAGTTGCAAAAACGCAAATAAACAAACAAAAAAACACAAAAAAACACGTAAAATGTCTGCCTTCTTCTCTGATGGTGTTAAAGGAATGACTGAATCATTTGAATATGTTTGGTAACAGGACAAGAGGCGCTCTTTGGAAATGGCGATTGGTACAGTACAAGCCAAATGGAGTGTGCACTACAGGTAGGCCTATGTGAATTGTGAATAATCCAAAAGTATGACGGCAAAAGCCTTACCATTTAGAAAGCTTTAATGGATAGGCTACTTGGCTAATGCATGGTCAGGAGAAGAAAGACTACTGACGCATTGCTGTTGAACCAGTTTTTGTTATAGTAGGGTAAGCTTAGCCTACTGAGAGCTTGATCCTTAATCAAATTTAATGGAAAAAATAACTGTTACAGGGAAATAACTTAAATGCTTCTAAATACGAGGGTCACCGGCATCATCTCATCTCTTGATTCCATGATGGACATATGGACATGTAGCCTACATGGAGGATGTTTTACACACATAAAAAAGAGGATGTCTGCTCACTGTTTTGCTGCTCCCAAAAATTATATTTTTGACTTTTTTATTAATTATATATTTTAAAGGTTTGGTGATTAAGATTTTTTTCAAAGTGGTCTCACGAGCCAAACCCTTTTTCGATAGTATTGACGACTTGGTGAATGCATTTGACAGAACAAAAAAAAAACCAGTATGTAAACATTATTAAAGTGACCAGTGTTCATTGACAATGTACCTAGGGCAGCAGTCATGTGCAGAGAGCAGAGGGTTCGGTAATTCGTAATTTATTCTCCGACACAAAACGGTCACGCCAAAATACAGGACGCATAAAACAGACCAGCCCAAACACAGAACAATCCCGCACAAACCTAGGCGGACCTAACAGGCTTAAATAGACATAAATCAATGAACGAAACAGGGAACAGGTGCAACCAATAAGACGAAACGAAAAGGAAAAAGGGATCGGTGGCGGCTAGTAGACCGGCGATGACGACCGCCGAGCGCCGCCCGTGACAGTTCCCCCTCCTCTGACGTGCGGCTCCTGCAGCGAGCCGCCACCGGCCTCGAGGGCGACCCGGGGGACGAGGCGCAGGGTGGAGGCGGTGGAGGTCCCTCAGTAATGAAGGGTCCAAATTGTCCCACACCGGTACCCAGCACCTCTCCTCCGGACCGTACCCTTCCCAGTCCACGAGGTACTGTAGGCCCCTCACCTGGCGTCTAGAGTCCAGAATAGCACGTACTGTGTACGCCGGGGACCCCTCGATGACCAGAGGGGGTGGAGGGACCTCCGGCACCTCACCTTCCTGCAGGGGACCAGCCACCACCGGCCTGAGGAGAGACACATGAAACGAGGGGTTGATGCGATAGTAAGGAGGAAGTTGTAACCTATAACACACCTTGTTTATCCTCCTCAGGACTTTAAATGGCCGCCCACACTGCGGCTCCAGCTTCCGGCAGGGCAGGCGGAGGGGCAGGTTTCGGGTCGAGAGCCAAACCCGGTCCCCCGGTGCAAACACGTGGGCCTCACTGCGGTGCTGGTCAGCGCTCCTCTTCTGCCGTCCACTAGCTTGTTTTAATGATTCCTGGACAGCTGTCCACGTGTCCTTCGAGCGCTGTACCCATTCCTCCACCGCAGGAGCCTCGGTCTGGCTCTGATGCCATGAAGCCAGGACTGGCTGGTCGTCCAACACGCACTGGAACGGTGACATGTTAGTCGAGGAGTGGCGCAGGGAGTTCTGAGCCACCTCCGCTCATGGGACGTACCTTGCCCATTCACCAGGCCGGTCCCGGCAATACGACCTCAGAAACCTACCCACATCCTGGTTCACTCTCTCCACCTGCCCATTACTCTCAGGGTGGAAACCCGAGGTCAGGCTGACTGAGACCCCCAGCCGTTCCATGAATGCCCTCCAAACTTTGGACTTGAACTGGGGACCCCAATAAGAAACGATGTCCTCAGGCACCCCGTAGTGCCGGAAGACATGGGTAACCGGGCAACGGGTTGAGACGACAGGACTTAGAAAAACAATCCACAACAACCAGTATCGTGGTGTTTCCCTGAGATGGGGGAAGGTCGGTGAGAAAGTCCACTGACAAGTGCGACCACGGACGTTGTGGAATGGGGAGGGGCTGTAACTTCCCTCTAGGCAGGTGTCGAGGAGCCTTGCTCTGAGCGCACACCAAACAGTAGGAGACATAAAACCTCACATCCTTAACCAAAGTGGGCCACCAGTACCTCCCCCTAAGACTCCGCACTGTCCTCTCGATCCCAGGATGACCCGAAGAAGGTAGTGTATGTGCCCATCGAATCAACCGATCACGGACACCAAGCGGCACATACTGAACACCTGCTGGACACTGAGGGGGTGCAGGTTTCAACCGTAATGCCCACTCGATCTCCGCGTCCACCTCCCATACCACCGGTGCTACCAGACATGAAGCTGGGAGGATGGGAGTCGGATCTATGGGCCACTCCTCGGTGTTATATAGGCGGGACAGCACGCCGGCCTTCATATTAAGGGAGCCTTTCTGATAGGAAATCGTAAAACGAAATTGGGTAAAGAACATGGCCCACCTGGCCTGACGCGGATTCAATCTCCTCGCTGCCCGGATGTACTCGAGATTACGAAGGTCAGTCCAGATGAGGAAAGGGTGCTTGGCCCCCTCAAGCCAATGTCTCCACACCTTCAGAGCCTTGACTACAGCTAACAACTCCCGGTCCCCCACGTCTTAGTTCTGCTCCGCTGGACCAAGTTTCCTCGAGAAGAAAGCGCAGGGGCAGAGCTTTGGTGGCGCGCCCGAGCGCTGTGATAGCACGGCTTCCACCCCAGCCTCGGACGCGTCCACCTCCACTATAAACGAAAAAGAGCGGTCCGGATGAGCCAGCATGGGATCGTCGGTGAACAGCTCCTTCAGACGACTGAAAGCTCTGCCCGCCTCTGCTGACCAGCGCAAGCACACTGGCCCCCCCTTCAGCAGTGAGGTAATGGGAGCAGCCACCTGACCAAAACCCCGGAGAAACGGTAGTAATCGGCAAACCCTAAAAACCACTGCACCTCCTTTACCGTGGTCGGAGTCGGCCAATTACGCACGGCGGTAACGCAGTCACACTCCAACACCACCCCAGAGGTGCAAATGCGAAGGAAACAGCTTGTTTGGAGATCACAAATTTCTCGGCCTTGACGTACAGGTCATGCTCCAGCAGTCGCCCAAGTACCCTACGCACCAGAGACACGTGCGCTGCGAGTGTGGCAGAAAGAATCAGTATATCATCAATGTACACTACCAAGCCCTGCCCGTGCAGTTCTCTGAGAATCTCGTCTACGAAAGATTGGAAAACGGCTGGAGCATTCTTCAACCCATACGGCATGGCGAGGTACTCATAATGGCCAGATGTGGTACTAAACGCGGTCTTCCACTCAACTCCCTCCCGGATACGCACCAAATTATACGCACTGCTAAGGTCCAGTTTTGTAAAGAAATGTGCCCCGTGAAATTATTCCACCGCCGTGGCGATGAGAGGTAGTGGGTAACTAAAAAAAATAAAAAATGATCCCTCTGTGATGGAATTTAGACCTCTAAAATCATTAAACGGACGCAGATCTCCCTCCTTTTTCTTCACAAATAAGAAGCTCGAGGAGACGGGTGACGTGGAGCGCCGAATGTACCCCTGTCCCAGAAATTCAGTGACGTATGTTTCCATCACCACTGTCTCCTCCTGGGACAACGGGTACACGTGACTCCTGAGAAGTGCAGCGTTTTCCAGGAGGTTTATCGCGCAATCCCCTCGTCGATGAGGTGGTAATTGGGTCGCCCTCTTTTTACAGAAGGCGATAGCCAAATCGGCATATTCAGAGGGAATGCGCACAGTGGAAACCTGGTCTGGACTCTCCACCGTCGTCGCACCGATGGAAACTCCTATGCACCTGCCTGAACACTCCTCTGACCACCCTCTGAGAGTCCCCTGTCTCCATGAAATCTCAGGATTGTGATTAGCCAGCCAGGGAATACCCAGCACCACTGGAAACGCAGGCGAATCAATAAGGAAGAGACTGACCCTCTCCTTATAATCCCCCTGCGTTACCATGTCCAGTGGCCTCCCCGACCAGCCCTGACTCACATGGGGTGAACGAGGAGTGCTCTGCCTGCCATCCTGACTCCCAGATGAGCTCCTCCCGCACCGATCGGCAGTGTGTCCTCTCCGACCACACCTGGTGCAGGAGGAGCCTCCTCCTCCGGTCCCCCTCGATGAGCCCCCCCTAACTCCATGGTGATAGGAGCGGGAGGGCCTGGAGGTGGAACCAACAGGGCCCATTCTGGACGCCCGCGGGCAGCCAGCAGATTGTCCAGTTGGATGGACATGTCGATAAGTTCGTTGAGGGAGAGGGTGGTGTCTCGACAAGCATCCTCCAGGAGGCTACAGCAATAGTGGTCCATGTCGTTCCACCCTGCCCTTGCGGCCAAGGTCCGGAACTCCAGCGCAAAGTCCTGCGCGCTCCTCGTCTCCTGTCGCAGGTGAAACAGTCGTTCACCCGCCGCTCGGCCCTCCGGTGGGTGGTCGAACACGGCCCGAAACCGGCGGGTGAACTCGGGGTAGTGATCCCTCGCCGAGTCTGGGCCATTCCACACTGCGTTGGCCCACTCCAGGGCTCGACCCGTCAGACAGGAGACGAGGACGCTCACGCTCTCCTCCCCGAGGGAGTTGGACGAACGGTAGCTAGGTACAACTCCAACTGTAGCAGGAACCCCTGGCACCCAGCCGCCGTTCCATCGTACTCCCTGGGGAGACCCAGACGCAGGGCACCGGATCCGGACGCCGGAGGAGGGGTAGACGGTGCTGGGGGAAGAGGAGCTGGAGGTGAGGTAGGGAGGCCACTCCTCTCCCTTCGGTCCATCCTCTCCATCATCTGGTCCATTTCTGACCCAATCCGGTGGAGAATGGCCGTATGATGGACTCGCTCCTCCATCGATGGAAGAGGAGGTGCGGCTGCTCCTGCTGACTCCATTCAAATGGTGCGGGATTCTGTCAGAGTTTACTAGGAGCGGTGGGTTGGAGTCAGGCGCAGAGAGCAGAGGGTTCGGTAAATCGTAATTTATTCTCTGGCACAAAACGGTCACGCCAAAATACAGGGCCCATAAAACAGACCAGCCCAAACACAGGACCAAACAGTCCGGACAAAAAACACATCCACAACCAATAGAGTAACAATCTCGCACAAACCTAGGCGGACCTAACAGGCTTAAATAGACATAAATCAAGGAACGAAACAGGGAACAGGTACAACCAATAAGACAAAACGAAACGAAAAGGAAAAAGGGATCGGTGGCGGCTAGTAGACCGGCGATGACGACCGCCGAGCGCCGCCCGAACAGGCAGGGGAGCCACCTCCGGTGGGAGTCGTGACAAGTGGTCTCTAAGGTGCAAGGTACAGGGTGGTAGCCAGCTCGTTACAATGTCTGAGTTTCAGGGCAGGGTAATAGGCGGAGGCCGGCTAGTAGTGACTGTTTAACAGTATGATGGCCTGGAGATTCGATGCACCTGTACTGTCTCCACCTTCTAGATGGTAGCGGGGTGAACAGGCCGTGGCTTAGTTATTGGCTGGTGTGTGTCCTCTATATCTCTCTCTGTTTTTGTTCCTGTCTTTGTCGGATTCTCGTTTGTGTTACTCATGCCTGAACCAGACTATCGTCGTGTTTGCTGCAACCTTGTCCTGTCCTGTCGGAATCTGCCTGTTCAGCTAACCTTGTCCTGTCCTGTCGGAATCTGCCTGTCCATCTGAGCCTACGTGTGTTTCGTCATTAAAGAAACTCTGTTTTGTTAATTCGCTTTTGGGTCCTCATTCACGCACCTGACAGAAGAATCCGACCAAGAATGGACCCAGCAACTTCGGATCCTCTCCACTCTGCCGTCGAGATCCAGGGAGCGATGCTAGGCAGACACGAGCAGGAAGTGTCTGCTGCTCGACATGCCGTTGAGACCCTGGCCGCCCAAGTCTCCAACCTCACAGAACAGGTTCACCATCTCCGCCTCGATCCACCGGCCACTTCCAGGGCTTTCGAATCTCCGAAGCCCAGAATCAATAACCCGCCGTGTTACTCTGGGAAGCCCACTGAATGCCGCTCGTTCCTCACCCAGTGTGATATTGTGTTTTCTCTCCAGCCCAACACTTACTCCAGGAGCACAGCTCGTGTCGCCTACGTCATATCTCTCCTTACTGGACGGGCTCGTGAGTGGGGCACGGCAATCTGGGAGGCAAGGGCTGAGTGTACTAACCAGTATCAGGACTTTAAGGAGGAGATGATACGGGTTTTTGATCAATCTGTTTTTGGGGAGGAGGCTTCCAGGGCCCTGTCTTCCCTATGTCAAGGTAATCGATCCATAACAGACTACTCTATTGAGTTTCGCACTCTTGCTGCCTCCAGTGGCTGGAACGAGCCGGCTTTGCTCGCTCGTTTTCTGGAGGGTCTCCGCGCAGAGGTAAAGGATGAGATTCTCTCCCGGGAGGTTCCTTCCAGCGTGGATTCCTTGATTGAACTCGCTATTCGCATTGAGCGACGGGTTGATCTTCGTCACCGAGCTCGTGGAAAGGAGCTCGCGTTCTCCGTTGCCCCCCTCTCCGCATCACTACCATCTTCCTCTGCCGGCTCGGGTGCTGAGCCTATGCAGCTGGGAGGTATCCGCATCTCGACTAAGGAGAGGGAACGGAGAATCACCAACCGCCTCTGTCTCTATTGCGGTTCTGCTGGTCATTTTGTCACTTCATGTCCAGTAAAAGCCAGAGCTCATCAGTAAGCGGAGGGCTACTGGTGAGCGCTACTACTCCTGTCTCTCCTTCAAGATCCTGCACTACCTTGTCGGTCCATCTACGCTGGACCGGTTCGTCAGCTTCCTGCAGTGCCTTAATAGACTCTGGGGCGGAGGGCTGTTTTATGGACGAGACCTGGGCTCGGGAACATGACATTCCTCTCAGACAGTTAAGGGAGTCCACGGCCTTGTTCGCCCTGGATGGTAGTCCTCTCCCCAGGATTCAGCGTGAGACGCTACCTTTAACCCTCACTGTTTCTGGTAATCATAGCGAAACCATTTCTTTTTTAATTTTTCGTTCACCTTTTACACCTGTTGTTTTGGGCCATCCCTGGCTAGTTTGTCATAATCCTTCCATTAATTGGTCTAGTAATTCTATCCTCTCCTGGAACGTCTCTTGTCATGTGAAATGTTTAATGTCTGCTATCCCTCCTGTTTCCTCTGTCTCTTCTTCACAGGAGGAGCCTGGTGATTTGACAGGGGTGCCGGAGGAATATCACGATCTGCGCACGGTGTTCAGTCGGTCCAGGGCCACCTCTCTTCCCCCACACCGGTCGTATGATTGTAGTATTGATCTCCTTCCGGGAACCACTCCCCCCCGGGGTAGACTATACTCTCTGTCGGCTCCCGAACGTAAGGCTCTCGAAGATTATTTGTCTGTAGCTCTTGCCGCCGGTACCATAGTCCCCTCCTCCTCTCCCGCCGGAGCGGGGTTTTTTTTTGTTAAGAAGAAGGACGGGTCCCTGCGCCCCTGCATAGATTATCGAGGGCTGAATGACATAACAGTGAAGAATCGTTATCCGCTTCCTCTTATGTCTTCAGCCTTCGAGATCCTGCAGGGAGCCAGGTTTTTCACTAAGTTGGACCTTCGTAACGCTTACCATCTCGTGCGCATCAGGGAGGGGGACGAGTGGAAGACGGCGTTTAACACTCCGTTAGGGCACTTTGAATACCGGGTTCTTCCTTTCGGCCTCGCTAACGCTCCAGCTGTCTTTCAGGCATTAGTCAATGATGTCCTGAGAGACATGCTGAACATCTTTGTTTTCGTTTACCTTGACGATATCCTGATTTTTTTCACCGTCACTCCAGATTCATGTTCAGCACGTTCGACGTGTCCTCCAGCGCCTTTTAGAGAATTGTCTTTTTGTGAAGGCTGAGAAGTGCTCTTTTCATGCCTCCTCCGTCACATTTCTCGGTTCTGTTATTTCCGCTGAAGGCATTAAGATGGATCCCGCTAAGGTCCAAGCTGTCATTGATTGGCCCGTCCCTAAGTCACGCGTCGAGCTGCAGCGCTTTCTCGGCTTCGCGAACTTCTATCGTCGTTTCATCCGTAATTTCGGTCAGGTGGCAGCTCCTCTCACAGCCCTTACTTCTGTCAAGACGTGCTTTAAGTGGTCCGTTTCCGCCCAGGGAGCTTTTGATCTCCTCAAGAATCGTTTTACATCCGCACCTATCCTTGTTACACCTGACGTCACTAGACAGTTCGTTGTCGAGGTTGACGCGTCAGAGGTGGGCGTGGGAGCCATTCTTTCTCAGCGCTCCCTCTCTGACGACAAGGTCCACCCTTGCGCGTATTTTTCTCATCGCCTGTCGCCGCCGGAACGTAACTATGATGTGGGAAACCGCGAACTGCTCGCCATCCGCTTAGCCCTAGGCGAATGGCGACAGTGGTTGGAGGGGGCGACCGTTCCTTTTGTTGTTTGGACTGACCATAGGAACCTTGAGTACATCCGTTCTGCCAAACGACTTAATGCGCGTCAGGCGCGCTGGGCGCTGTTTTTCGCTCGTTTCGAGTTCGTGATTTCTTATCGTCCGGGCTCTAAGAACACCAAGCCTGATGCTTTATCTCGTCTCTTCAGTTCTTCAGTAGCCTCCACTGACCCCGAGGGGATTCTCCCTGAGGGGCGTGTTGTCGGGTTGACTGTCTGGGGAATTGAGAGGCAGGTAAAGCAAGCACTCACTCAAACTCCGTCGCCGCGCGCTTGTCCTAGGAACCTTCTTTTCGTTCCCGTTCCTACTCGTCTGGCCGTTCTTCAGTGGGCTCACTCTGCCAAGTTAGCAGGCCATCCTGGCGTTCGGGGTACGCTTGCTTCCATTCGCCAGCGTTTTTGGTGGCCCACCCGGGAGCATGACACGCGTCGCTTCGTGGCTGCTTGTTCGGTCTGCGCGCAGACTAAGTCCGGTAACTCCCCTCCTGCCGGCCGTCTCAGGCCGCTTCCCATTCCCTCTCGACCGTGGTCTCACATCGCCTTAGATTTTGTCACCGGACTGCCTTCGTCAGCGGGGAAGACTGTTATTCTTACGGTTGTCGACAGGTTCTCTAAGGCGGCTCATTTTATTCCCCTTGCTAAGCTTCCTTCTGCTAAAGAGACGGCACAAATCATCATCGAGAATGTTTTCAGAATTCATGGCCTTCCGTCAGACGTCGTTTCGGACAGAGGTCCGCAATTCACGTCTCAATTTTGGAGGGAGTTTTGCCGTTTGATTGGGGCTTCCGTCAGTCTCTCTTCCGGCTTTCACCCCCAGTCTAACGGTCAAGCAGAACGGGCCAATCAGACTATTGGTCGCATCTTACGCAGTCTTTCTTTTCGCAACCCTGCGTCTTGGTCAGAACAGCTCCCCTGGGCAGAATACGCCCACAACTCACTTCCTTCGTCTGCGACCGGGCTATCTCCTTTTCAGAGTAGCCTCGGGTACCAGCCTCCGCTGTTCTCATCTCAGTTCGCCGAGTCCAGCGTCCCCTCCGCTCAGGCTTTTGTCCAACGTTGCGAGCGCACCTGGAAGAGGGTCAGGTCTGCACTTTGCCGTTATAGGGCGCAGACTGTGAGAGCTGCTAATAAGCGTAGAACTAAGAGTCCTAGATATTGTCGCGGTCAGAGAGTTTGGCTCTCCACTCAGAACCTTCCCCTTAAGACCGCTTCTCGCAAGTTGACCCCGCTCATTGGTCCGTTCCGTATTTCTCGGATCATTAATCCTGTCGCAGTGCGACTTCTTCTTCCGCGATATCTTCGTCGCGTCCACCCGGTCTTCCATGTCTCCTGTGTCAAGCCCGTTCTTCGCGCCCCCGCTCGTCTTCCCCCCCCCCCCATCCTTGTCGAGGGCGCACCCATCTACAGGGTCCGTAGGATTTTGGACATGCGTCCTCGGGGCCGTGGTCATCAGTACCTAGTAGATTGGGAGGGGTACGGTCCTGAGGAGAGGAGTTGGGTTCCCTCTCGGGACGTGCTGGACCGTGCGCTGATCGATGATTTCCTCCGTTGCCGCCAGGTTTCCTCCTCGAGTGCGCCAGGAGGCGCTCGGTGAGTGGGGGGGTACTGTCATGTATTGTCATGTTGTGTCTTGTTTCTGTCCTTTCCCTTCACCCTGTCTCCCTCTGCTGGTCGTTATTAGGTTACCTTTTCTCCCCCTCTTTCCCCCAGCTGTTCCTTGTCTCCTCCTAACTACCTCGTCACCCCTTTTCCCACCTGTTCCCTTTTTCCCTCTGATTAGTCCTCTATATCTCTCTCTGTTTTTGTTCCTGTCTTTGTCGGATTCTCGTTTGTGTTACTCATGCCTGAACCAGACTATCGTCGTGTTTGCTGCAACCTTGTCCTGTCCTGTCGGAATCTGCCTGTTCAGCTAACCTTGTCCTGTCCTGTCGGAATCTGCCTGTCCATCTGAGCCTACGTGTGTTTCGTCATTAAAGAAACTCTGTTTTGTTAATTCGCTTTTGGGTCCTCATTCACGCACCTGACAGCAACAGTCAAATATATCCAGTTTTTGCTAAATGTTTGTAAGGCTAGCAGTCAACATTGTTGTAATTAAGCTCCTTTTAAAATGTTATGTAGCCTATTACATGTGTGAGGCATGTTGGCAATAAGCATGATATAAGCCTATCCACTGTTGATATGGCATTATAGGACTGAATAATTTGAATACGTCTGGAAGACTGGGTCTTTGGTAACTGGATAAGAGGCGCCCTTTGGAAATGGATGGATACAAGCGAAATGGAGTATGCAGGTAGGCCTATGCGAATTGAGAATAATAAAAAAGCCTGACGAGAATACTTTTTTGGATATACTACTTGGCTAATGCATGGCCAGGATAAGAAAGATACCCGACGCATTGCTGTTGAACCAGCTTCCGTTATAGTAGGGTAAGGGTAGCCTACTAAGGGCTTGGTTTTTAATCTAATGAAACGGAAAACAAGCAATTGTTACAGGAAAATATATATAAATATGAGGGTCATTGCCATCAACTCGTCTGTTGTTCCATGATGGGCAAATGGGCCGACAGAGGGGGTTTTATGCACATCCAAAACAATAACTAGAGTTGGCAAAATGAATGTACACTGAACAAAAATCATGGATAAACGCAACATGTTGGTTGGTCCCGTGTTTCATGAGCTGAATTAAAAGATCCCAGAAGTATTCCTCTGAAATATTTTGCACAACTTTGTTTACATTCCTGTTAGCAAGCTTTTCTCCTTTGCCAAGATAATCCATCCACCCGACAGGTTTTGCTTATCAAGAAGCTGATTAAACAGCATGATCATTACACAGATGCACCTGGTGTTGGGGACAATAAAAAGCCACTCTAAAATGTGCAGTTTTGTCACACAACATAATGCCACAGATGTCTCAAGTTTTGAGGGAGCATGCAATTTGCATGCTGACTTCAGAAATGTCCACCAGAGCTGTTGACAGATAACTTAACGTACATTTCTCTACCATAAGCCGCCTCCAACGTTGTTTTAGAGAATTTGGCAGTTCATCCAACCGGCCTCACATCCACAGACCATCTGTAACTATGCCAGTCTAGGACCTCCATATCCGGGTTTTTCACCTGCGGGATCATCCGAGACCAGCCACCCGGACAGCTGATAACACTGAGGGTTTGCATAACCAAAGAATTTCTGCACAAACTGTCAGAAACTGTCTCAGGGAATCTCATCTGCGTGGTCGCCATCCTCACCAGGGTCTTGACCTGACTGCAGTTCAGTGTTATAACCGACTTAAGTGAGCAAATACTCACCTTCGATGGCCACTGGCATGCTGGAGAAGTGTGCTCTTCATGGATGAATCCCGGTTTCAACTGCTTTTTATCAATGGCAATTTGAATGCACAGAGATCCCGTGACGAGATCCTGAGGCCCATTGTCGTGTCATTCATCTGCCGCCATCATGTTTCAGCATGATAATGTACAGTCCAATGTTGCAAAGATCTGTACACAATTCCTGGAAGCTGAAAATGTTCCAGTTCTCCCTAGCCTGCATACTCACCAGACATGTCACCCAGTGAGCATGTTTGAGATGCTCTGGATTGATGTGTACGACAGCGTGTTCCAGTTCCCGCCAATCTCCAGCAACTTCGGCACAGTAATTGAAGAGGAGATCCACAGGTCACAATCAACAGCCTGATCAACTCTTTGAGAAGGAGATGTGTTGTGCTGCATGAGGCAAATGGTGGTCACATCAGATACTGACTGGTTTTCTGATCCACACCCCTACTTTTTTAAAGGTATCTGTGACCAACATCTGTATTCCCAGTCATGTGAAATCCATAGATTAGGGCCTAATGAGTTTATTTCAATAGACTGATTTCCTTATATGAACTGTAATTCAATAAAATCTGTGAAATTGATGCATGTTGCATTTATATTTTTCTTCAGTGTACAATACATAGATAAAAAGGGGATGTCCGCTCACTGTTTTGCTGCTCCCAAACTTGATCTTTTAATAAAGCTTTGGTGATTAATATTTATATCCAATCAGTTTAACGAGCCAAACCCTTTATTGGTGGTCTTGGCTACTTGGCGAATGCATTGGGAAACGATTAAAAAAAGCCTTTATTGAGGGGAGGCTATGCTTGGTTTTTAATCAAATGAAAATAAATGGGAAAAACAAATGTTTTTGGGCACAAAAGGCACATCTCTCTTGTTCAAATCGAATCAAATTTTATTTGTCACATACACATGGTTAGCAGATGTTAATGCGAGTGTAGCGAAATGCCTGTGCTTCTAGTTCCGACAGTGCAGTAATATCTACAAAGTAATGTAACAATTTCACAACAACTACCTTATACACACAAGTGTAAAGGAATGAATAAGAATATGTACATAAAATATATGGATGAGGGATGGACCATTTCAGTTTGTCCGTGATGTGTACGCCGAGGAACTTAACTTTCCACCTTCTCCACTACTGTCCCGTCGATGTGGATAGGGGGCTGCTCCCTCTGCTCTTTCCTGAAGTCCACGATCATCTCCTTTGTTTTGTTGACATTGACATTCACATTCCGAGGGCCCTCGGACACAACATTCCGAGGGCCCTCACCTCCTCCCTGTAGGCCGTCTCGTCGTTGTTGGTAATCAAGCCTACCACTGTTGTGTCGTCTGCAAACTTGATGACTGAGTTGGAGGCGTGCATGGCCACGCAGTCATGGGTGAACAGGGAGTACAGGAGAGGGCTGAGAATGCACCCTTGTGGGGCCCCAGTGTTGAGGATCAGCGGGGTGGAGATGTTGTTTCCTACCCTCACCACCTGGGGCGGCCAGTGTCTAAGTCTAGGACTAAGTTGCACAGGGCGGGGTTGAGACCCAGGGTCTCGAGCATAATGACGAGTTTTGAGGGTACAATGGTGTTAAATGCTGAGCTGTAGTAGATGAACAGCATTCTTACATAGGTATTCCTCTTGTCCAGATGGGTTAGGGCAGTGTGCAGTGTGATTGGGTCGTATGTGGACCTATTGGGGTGGTAAACAAATTGGAGTGGGTCTAGGGTGGAGGTGATATGGTCCTTGACTAGTCTCTCAAAGCACTTCATGATGACGGAAGTGAGTACTACGGGCCGATAGTCATTTAGCTCAGTTACCTTAGCTTTCTTGGTAACAGGAACAATGATGGCCCTCTTGAAGCATGTGGGCACAGCAGACTAGGATAAGGATTGATTGAATATGTCCGTAAACACACCAGCCAGCTGGTCTGCGCATGCTCTGTAGGACGCTGCTGGGGATGCCGTTTTGGCCGGCAGCCTTGCGATGGTTAACACGTTTAAATGTTTTACTCACATTGGCTGCAGTGAAGGAGAGCCCGCAGGTTTTGGTAGCGGGCCGTGTCAGTGGTATTGTATTACCCTCAAAGTGACCAAAGAAGTTGTTTAGTTTGTCTGGGAGCAAGACATCGTGGTCCGCGACGGGACTGGTTTTCCTTTAGCATATGGGCACTGTGTGTCACGGCTGGATAGGCTACGGTTCCGCTGTCAAAATCCATGCCATAACCAACAACGTTATCGCTAAGTCTAAAATCCCCCCCTTTGCGTTGAATGAAATTGTCACTTTTACACTAGTTTAAGGACACACCTCAAATATTGTTGCCCCTCCCACCTCAGAGCAAGCAAATTGAAGGTAGACAGTTAGTTGCCAAACCTGGCGAAAGGGGTGGAAAATGGAGAAAAGGTATGGAAAATGCCAACTAAATTGCCAAATACCTAAAACAGGATTCAGGGATGAGTATAAGGATGAGCAACTTTAAATGTTGCATAGGTCTTTTTTTGCGCCATGCGATGAAGTGTGAAGCAGATGGCCTACTACATTTATAGGCTGCCATAAACCCATGACTCATGTTTCACACTGAAACAAGACAAAGGGTGCCTATATCTGTACAACCCAGTGGAATTAGCATTAGTCAACTCATAATAATTCCACTGATTAAGTGACTCACTCTCAAACTGTACTCTTATATTGCCCTCTCTGATAAAATGAAAATTTACCCATAGCTTGGGCAGGTGGCCAATCAGTACGCCCTTCACGTGTAGGCTCCATATCAGTGTAGGCCAAGAGAGGCACAATGATTAGTATATTAAATTGCCATAATGAAGGCTATCATAGCATGTACAGGATATTACAGGAATAGATGTAAAAACACATTGAAATGGTCACTGACTAAATCTGTGCAACTTCCCTGCTATAAAACCACAAGCCTTCATTTGTTTTTCAAATTGGAAATAGAACAACAAATACAACAAGGTGCCGAATTATGGGAATTTACTCTCCTTTTATGCATACACATCAAATATTATTACTGATCAAAAAGAAAACAGAAAATAAGCACATTGTGTGCATTCATCGGTATCATCAAAATCCAATTCCATGTATTCAACACATAGGTTGGTCTCCTTATAGGTTTGTAGCCTTTCTATCGGCAAGCAGAAACACAATTCCCAATAGAAATAAGGAAAGGTGACTACAGTGGAGGAACACAACTCATAATGTAAAGGCCTCAAGCCACACCAAAGGACAGTTTTGTAATGGAAGGTCAAAGTTGGAGACTTAGTAACTCTACTTTATTTTCTGCATCCCTGCATGTTCGCAATGTTGTAAAAAAACTAGATAGCCTCCATTGCCTATAGCTTTGCCTGTTGAGACATTTTTAATGCTCCCAAACATAAGTCACGTTCAAGTGATTCATGCGCTTCCCAGCACCAAAAAGCTCTGTAGCAGGATAGCTAACGCTAAAGTCAGGACCTTGACAAACTAAACAGTGAGTGAATGATGGCCATGAAAACACTCAAGACTGATGGCTATAGCTACAGGTAAATCTCAAAATAATGAAAACACTTGAGTAAATGAGGGATACAAAGTATATTGAAAGCAGATGCTTCCACACAGGTGTGGATCCTGAGTTAATTAAGCAGTTAACATCCCATCACGCTTAGGTTCATGTATAAAAATTGCTTGGCAGGCCATTATTTTGGCTACCATGGCAATGCCCCCATCCAGCGCACGAGTGGTCACTGAATAGTTTGAATACTATGAAAAAAATGGCTCAGTGACCAGATCTCAACCCAATTGAACACTTATGGGGGATTCTAGAGCGGCGCATGAGACAGTGTTTTCCACCATCATCAACAAAACACCAAATTATGGAATTTTTGTGGAGGAATGAGTTTTACACACTTGTAGAATCTATGCATTGATGCATTGAAGCTGGACCTGGAAAGAAATCAGGTGCATTGAAGCTGTTGTGGCTCGTGTTGGTCCAACGCCCTAATAAGACACTTTATGTTGGTGTTTCCTTTATTTTGGCAGTTACCTGTATGTTCAACAACTGAATTATTCTTCTGGCTTTATCTAGCTCTTATTTGTGATACTTTACCTTGCCTCTTTCAATTTGGATACATATTCGATCGGAGTATCTGCTTTTCAAAATGAAATATTCACATTACTTTTGATACGATTTTCTTGTCATTTGTTAACAATACATTTAATTATTACTTAATCAAACTGCTCAAAACTGATAACTCAACCAAAATGATGTAATGCCTAATTAACATATAGTTCAAAAACTTCTGAACACTGTAAGGTTAAATATTATTACATCAATTTATTTTGGAAGGTAAAACCAAATCGTAACAACATATTCCACTCATTATCTGAACTTCATTTATACTGTCACGTTCTTGGAAATGAGCGGACCAAGGCGCAGCGTGAGTATAGTTCCACATATTTATTTAAGTTAAACTAACAAAGACCGTGAGGACATAGTGCCCAAACACACTAACAAACAATCAATATCCCACAAAACAGCTACCTAAACATGATCCCCAATCAGAGGCAATGGTAAACAGCTGCCTCTAATTGGGAACCACATTAGAACCAACATAGACATAGATATACTAGATCATCCCCTAGTCACGCCCTGACCTACTATACCATAGAGAACCAAGGGCTCTCTATCGTCAGGGAGTGACATATACACTGTCAGCTAATACATTTAATCAAGCAAAGAGAATGCTCTTTTGTATTTTTCTTTGCAATTTGATTAAATGTTAGTGAGCCTGTCATTATCAGATGTATTGGTGACTAAAGAAATGTTTTCATGGTATTTCACCAAAAACAATGTCTTTGCATGAATGACTCAGGGGTGAAAGATATGTTCAACTCTAATTAATACACAATCAAAGGTTCTGAACATGAGACAGGGAGTTTTACAAGCGTCATCAGTTGAGAGTTTTGTACTTGTAGTTTTTTAAGCATCCCGCTTAGATTTGAAAAACGCTCCAAAGTCATATAATAAAACCAAATATGATATTTACATTTTTGAAAAAGTCGGTCGAAGATATGCAATCCAGGTACAAATGCAAGAAAATTATCAGCCATTATGCAAATGCATTTAAGCATTACAATCATTATTATTCTGCTGTTGGTACGCTTAACCACAGTTCTGAAACATGCTTGTACGCGATTTAGAAAAACTGTAAATGTTAGTTAAAATGACCAAACGATGAGCCTATCAGATTCTGATGTATTGGTGATCTGATCTATTTGCATGAATGACTCAGGGATGAATGATTTGTTAAAATCCAAGTAATGCACAATCAAAGTTTCTGATCATAAAACGGGGGGTTACAAGTGTCATCAGTTTGGATTTTTGCAATGAGAGTTCAGAAAATATACCACTTACATTTGGAAAAAGATACCAAAACGATTGGAAAAAACGAAGCATTTAATAGGTTTTCTGCTATAGGTATGTTAAAACACAGTTCCAAAAAATGCTTGAAAAAAATCTGTCAGTCATTCTGTGGCCCCATTGTCTAGATCTTTCCCTATATTGTACTTTGATTTACACTGACAGAACCATTTACTATTTTGTGCACTAGTATTTACTGATTGCTGGAAACAGTGAACACATTTGCACACATTTATTTTCTGATCAAATAAAATGATATTGGTCACATATACATACTTAGCAGATGTTGTTGCTGTGTGTAGCGAAATGCTTGTGTTCCAACAGTGAGTGCAGTAATATCTAACAATACATAGGAATCAATGACAATTGTATTTCATGTTTTGCAAAAGGGGGTCTAAGATATGCAATTCAGGTACAAAGGTGAGAAAATAATGATACGTTCTACAAGTGTATTTTTTATTTTTTTATTTCACCTTTATTTAACCAGGTAGGCTAGTTGAGAACAAGTTCTCATTTGCAACTGCGACCTGGCCAAGATAAAGCGTAGCAATTCGACACATACAACAACACAGAGTTAGACATGGAATAAACAAAACATACAGTCAATCATACAGTAGAACAAAACCATTTGATCATTGTTGTTCTGGTTTACACGGTTTAAAAAAAATGAATATATGTTGGCTTATGATACGGAGAATCACAAAAATCAATGGATATAGATCACTCTTTGAAATGCCATTGAACAGCAGTACAGTGCCTTGCGAAAGTATTCGGCCCCCTTGAACTTTGCGACCTTTTGCCACATTTCAGGCTTCAAACATAAAGATATAAAACTGTATTGTTTTGTGGAGAATCAACAACAAGTGGGACACAATCATGAAGTGGAACGACATTTATTGGATATTTCAAACTTTTTTAACAAATCAAAAACTGAAAAATTGGGCGTGCAAAATTATTCAGCCCCCTTAAGTTAATACTTTGTAGCGCCACGTTTTGCTGCGATTACAGCTGTAAGTCGCTTGGGGTATGTCTCTATCAGTTTTGCACATCGAGAGACTGACATTTTTTCCCATTCCTCCTTGCAAAACAGCTCGAGCTCAGTGAGGTTGGATGGAGAGCATTTGTGAACAGCAGTTTTCAGTTCTTTCCACAGATTCTCGATTGGATTCAGGTCTGGACTTTGACTTGGCCATTCTAACACCTGGATATGTTTATTTTTGAACCATTCCATTGTAGATTTTGCTTTATGTTTTGGATCATTGTCTTGTTGGAAGACAAATCTCAGTCCCAGTCTCAGGTCTTTTGCAGACTCCATCAGGTTTTCTTCCAGAATGGTCCTGTATTTGGCTCCATCCATCTTCCCATCAATTTTAACCATCTTCCCTGTCCCTGCTGAAGAAAAGCAGGCCCAAACCATGATGCTGCCACCACCATGTTTGACAGTGGGGATGGTGTGTTCAGCTGTGTTGCTTTTACGCCAAACATAACGTTTTGCATTGTTGCCAAAAAGTTCAATTTTGGTTTCATCTGACCAGAGCACCTTCTTCCACATGTTTGGTGTGTCTCCCAGGTGGCTTGTGGCAAACTTTAAACGACACTTTTTATGGATATCTTTAAGAAATGGCTTTCTTCTTGCCACTCTTCCATAAAGGCCAGATTTGTGCAATATATGACTGATTGTTGTCCTATGGACAGAGTCTCCCACCTCAGCTGTAGATCTCTGCAGTTCATCCAGAGTGATCATGGGCCTCTTGGCTGCATCTCTGATCAGTCTTCTCTTTGTATGAGCTGAAAGTTTAGAGGGACGGCCAGGTCTTGGTAGATTTGCAGTGGTCTGATACTCCTTCCATTTCAATATTATCGCTTGCACAGTGCTCCTTGGGATGTTTAAAGCTTGGGAAATCTTTTTGTATCCAAATCCGGCTTTAAACTTCTTCACAACAGTATCTCGGACCTGCCTGGTGTGTTCCTTGTTCTTCATGATGCTCTCTGCGCTTTTAACGGACCTCTGAGACTATCACAGTACAGGCGCATTTATACGGAGACTTGATTACACACAGGTGGATTGTATTTATCATCATTAGTCATTTAGGTCAACATTGGATCATTCAGAGATCCTCACTGAACCTCTGGAGAGAGTTTGCTGCACTGAAAGTAAAGGGGCTGAATAATTTTGCATGCCCAATTTTTCAGTTTTTGATTTGTTAAAAAAGTTTGAAATATCCAATAAATGTCGTTCCACTTCATGATTGTGTCCCACTTGTTGTTGATTCTTCACAAAAAAATATAGTTTTATATCTTTATGTTTGAAGCCTGAAATATGGCAAAAGGTCGCAAAGTTCAAGGGGGCCGAATACTTTCGCAAGGCACTGTAAATATGACCAATTCGATTGCACCTTTCAAACAACAACAACACGGTCCCCACGCCACTGATTTGGAAAGACAACTGAGGAATAGGGCTGGTGAAATGTAACCACTCTCAAATACATAGACAGAGAGAGCATAATAATAGTTTTAATCATGTTTTGAGTCTGTACAGTGTTTGTTTACAATCACATTGTTTACAAACAAAGCAATATAACAAGCTTATATTTGGGTTTGTGATGTGGGGAACAACAGTTGAACTAAGCTCATGAGGCATTTAAAATGTATGTTCTTCAAGAATCAATGGTTATATGTATGCACCATTCGCAGATTGCCCCTTTAAAAAGCAGAGGATATATATTTTGCCAGCTGTTTGAAAGTATTTTTACAGAAGCAACTTTGGATTCTCAGGAGAATATTGGAGTTGAGTTGGAGTTGGCTGATAATTCCTCGTTCTCACTCTCAAGTGGGGGATGTAGAGATGTTGATGCTTATAGCTACAGAGAATTGACCACAACACCCAGTAAGTAACAAGTCACAGGAGTGAGACAAATCTCAGTTTATGTATTCAGGCAGAGTCTGTGGTGTAGCAGAATTGTGCACACATGGTTGTGCCTGTTATACAGGCCACAGTGGGTGAACCATGTGCCTCTTTGACGCTAGCTTCGTGGACACAGCATTCTGGAGTCATCGCTGCTGCCACTGATAATCACCATAATGAATGTAAAAGGCCGGACGCACAGACACTCCCCCACAAAAATATCCCACAAACAGAACATTGCCTTCTGTCCTCTTCTAATAAACATGGGATGTCCACGGCTTTACAGCTTTAGTTACTGTGTTGTGCATTTTCGATTCCACTCCAACAGTTTTTCTATGCTGTGTCTCGATAGGTCAGCTATGATGGTCCACCATTATAATAGTCTGTTTACTTACAGTATCAACTATAAGTGAAAAACATTTTAGGATTCTAGGAGAGCTACAACGCAAAGTGTTGTGTTCTCTTTTCAAATGCTGAGGTATTGCCTTTGTGTTTTCTAGGACAGGCTGGCAGTTGCAATACCATGTTTCAATTACAAATAATCTTGAACCCTCACATACCTTATCTTAAAGCAGCCAATGAATAACACATTAAGTGAATGACTGTTTCTGTGATATCTAGCTCTGTTGTATCAGGACCTTCTTCCCCCATTGATCACTTCCCATAATTATCTCTGTCTGAAAGTGGGACACCTCAACTGAAATGATGAGATGTTACTTGGTCACCTAAAATGCTGGGGAGGAACACTCCTCAGAAAATATCCCTGTGTGATCATACAAATACATTATATGCTCCAATATTTAAATATATTGCGTGTGTGCGTGCTTACATGTGTGTGTGTGAGAGAGCGATAGAGAGAGAGAGAGAGAGTGAGAGAGAGAGAGAGGGCGATAAAGAGAGATAGATGATAGAGAGATATTCAATAACTATTCTAAAACACCCAACCATTAGCCATCTAATTGTTTAAAGCTAGCCATCTTCAGTTAGCAGCACATTCAAGCTCAGGCTTCATCCATGTTCCGAAGGTTGATATTGATACTGCGGCTGCCGCTAATTCAAGCCAAGCTTGTAACTGCACATGCAAATCAAACTCCAAACTATCATTGAAACAACGCTGAAACAGCAAACAGTGGCCGGGTCAGTGCCATATTTTTTATTTTTGCAGAAATCAACATGAAAGAAAAGTTCCTTTGCAAATTTAGCAGGTTATGGTGGGCAAAGGTTATTAGAAGAGCCGTCTTTTATTACACGTATTGTCAGTCGTCTTTGGCGTACATTTGTGTGCTTATCAATGCACAAGCAACCTTTTCCCACTCCTATCGATAAAATAATTGTATTAAGTCATACAAAAGTTTTACTGTGTGTGAGGTTTTACATTTAAAATAAGTAAAGTAGACATTTACCTGGCAAAAACGGTGAGCCACCTTCGTGTCAACAGTGTACCGAGTTGACCTCAGAATTCACAAAAATTCTCTCACCAATTCCACTATCCAGCTTCGTAGAAAAGACCCAATTCTATGCTGTGGGCCATTTCTGTTGTAGTTAGCCAACCTCTGCTTTGTTAACACATTGATCCTCAGCTTAATGACACTCAAACACACAGATCATCAAGACTCATGGTACTCAAAAGTCAAACCGCCACTCCAATTGAAGAGATGTTCCACTAAAAAGTATGTACAGTATTGTTTAAAGCAATGTCTAAAAATGAGCACAATATTCTAGATATTTAACATATTCATGTTTATATTTTGAAGTATCCATAAGTTAATTTAAGAAGGATATTGACTTCTTATTTTAAACACTATTCAAATTTCAGAACACACAGAGTAAGGATTCAAATGACACCAAGACTGGCTTTGTAGCATCTAGATTAATCATTCTAGTGTACGAGGCCTGGGTAAGGCCAAAATGTCAGAAATGTCCAAACTTTAATTCATTTGGATACAGATTTCAAATGTATGCCAAACATCCTTCCCCTGAAGGACCGTTATATGGATTTAATTTGAGGAAGCAACTATTCTTGGACCAGATTAATTTGGAATCCCCCATTAATCATATTTTGTTGAATAGAGCTCCTTCTGAATATGTCTAAAATACCTTACGAACACTCCATTCCAACTCATATTACAACAGTATCGCTTTCTGAAGACCACATCAGTATTAGATTCTTTCAAATCAAACGATTGGTTTTTATTGCAGTGATGTAATGCCCTCATTATAACCCCGTGAGAAGGGCAGGCTGGAAATGGGCTCCTGAGTGGCGCAGCGGTCTAAGGCACTGCATCTCAGTGCAAGAGACGCCACTACAGTCCCTGGTTCAAATCCAGGCTCTATCACATCTGGCCGTGATTGGGAGTCCCATAGGGCGGCACACAATTGGCCCAGTGCCGTCCAGGTTTGTCCGGGGTAGGCCATCATTGGAAATAAAAATGTGTTCTTAAATGACTTGCGTGTTCTTAAATGACTTTAAATAAAACATATATGTTGATGACGACATGGCTGACTTCAAAACCATTATGACAAAATACTCACCATGAAGGCATGCATGCGGTTTAGCTGCATTTGATCTGTTTGCGTCACGCTAGCTCCATCTCTGGCTCTTCATTACGCACACCTGTCACCATCATTATGCGCAGCTGTGCAATATTGGACTCACATGGTTGATTACCCTCTCTATAACTGTCTGCTCCCCCGTTTGTTCCGTGTCAGCATTGATGTCATTATTTTTCCCCTGTCCAGACGCTGTTCCGTTTCATGTCCGTTGCTTATTAATATTCTCCCTGTACCTGCTTCTCGTCTACAAGTGTCGATCCCTACAGTTTGAGTGGCAGCTACATGGATGAAATCCAAAAAAAAGGTGCAAAAGAAACACACCCAATGTCTTAGATAGTCTATTGATGAAAAGAGTAATTAGTATTACAAGAGAGGAACCTTCCACCAACAAGTGGTTAAACTATAAACCCTTTACAGTGTACCTGCAACTTTTCGTGTGAGACTACAGAATGGACAATGGAAGAAATTGCCCTCTGTCTGCTCCCACATTAACAAAAAAATTAAAAATACTCTAGATTACTATAGTACTTACTACAGAATTATGTAGTATTCTGTAGTAAACTATAGTACAGTGTAGAATAACGTACTCCACAATGTAGTATTCCTTGAATGTGTAGTGTTACTATAGAATTTTGTAGCATACTATACTGCACGTACTAAAGAATGTTGTAGTACATGTATACTGTAGAATACACTACACACTGTAGTACCTTTCAGTCATTACAGTTTCTCAGTCATGAACAAGCAATTCTTGGATTTGTGTTGAAATGTACCTATAGCAGAACAGCAATGATCAAATGTGTTAATACATTTAGAAAACTTCTGATTATTTCTTGCCTTATTACCTGCCTTGTATCTCTTAGACCACATTTTGCAAAATATTAAATACTAATGTAATCAATGAATACAGAATTCCCTGTTAAGTGTTTTGATCACAGAATATTAACATCTTGTTTTCATCAGAAGAGAAATGTGTGCAATTGTGTTAGATGTTTCCGGCATATCAATAAACACTACTGCAAGACATTCTAAATCATCCCATTAGTGTCACACCATGTACAATATATGGAAAGATCTAGGCAGTGGGGACTGCCTAATTATTAATTTTTTTTACAATATTGCAGACATGCTGAGATGCAGAAAAATAAGTTGGGTTAATAATTTTGGGTTACTCCTAAATCAACATTTCCATCATTGTGCCCATCCATTATAGAGCTTGGCTTTTGTGTGGATTTAGGACTATACATTCATATCAGTTGTGTGCTTCTTGTCACGCCTGCTCCTGCTCGAGGGCGCCAGGCGGCCCATCATTACGCACACCTGTCACCATCATTACGCTCATCTGCGCAATATTGGACTCACCTGGACTCCATTACTTTGTTGATTGCCCCTCTGTCTGCTCCTCAGTTTGTCCCGGGTCAGCATTGATGTCGTTAACGTTTTCCCCTGTCCAGCCACTGTCCTTGTTTGTTTCTTGTCTATTATCCATTAAATGTTCACTCCCTATACTTACTTCTCGTCTCCCAGCATTGGTCTTTACACCTCTATTATATTCACTTTTCCTTGTTTCTAATGTGGATTGTGTTTCTGTGCACTAATTGAAATTCTACAAAACTATGAGCAAACCAACCTTTGTATTGAATACATGGAATTGGATTGAGATGATAATTATGAATAAATCCTGTGCTTCTTTAAAAAAAAATCTGAATTAATATTGATGTGTACGCAATTGTTTGGTGAAATATGCATAAAATTAGAGTAATTGCTCATAATTCTGCACCTTTGGATAGTACTTCCAATTTTGATCATCGTGATTTAGTGACTGCAAAGAAAATGTATTGATCTAATGGGATTTTTCAAACAGAGACTAACTTTCTGTTTTGTCTGCTTGGACTCAAGAGATAAGTATAAGGGCACAAGGTGAGACCCAGATGCAGACACAAGAGGCACATGGTTAGAGTCAAAGACGTTTATTAACAATCCAAAAGGGGTAGGCAAGAGAATGGTCGTGGACAGGAAAAAAGTTCAAACCATCCAGAGGTACAGAATGGCAGGCAGGCTCGAAGTCAGGGCAGGCAGAATGGTCAGGCAGACGGGAATGTCCAGAAAACAGGCAAAGGTCAAAACCGGGAGGACTAGTAGAAGAGAATAGAAAAGTAGGAGCACGGGGAAAAAACGCTGGTTGACTTGAACATACAAGACGAACTGGCACAGAGAGACAGGAAACACAGGGATAAATACCCCAGGGGAAAAAAGCGATACCTGGAGGGGGTGGAGACAATCACAAGAACAGGTGAAACAGATCAGGGTGTGACAGATAACTATGGTTGCATAATTCTTTTTACAGGCAGTTATTTTGATGTATTAGCAATTTTGACGCTTTGATATCATTTTGATGAATGTATTCACGTTTTGCAAATGGCTACAGAGTTTAAAAATTTACATTGTTCCAAAAAAAAAATGCTTTTACACAATGGAAAAAAACTGTAAAAGCACTTACTATAGAATGGTGTACTAAATGGCAATAGACTGCCCATATATTTTACCATAGTGTACTATAGGATGTACTATATTTTACCATAGTATACCATGGTGCGTACTATTAATACTATTACAATTAATGTGGTGATAGGCAGCCACTGAAAAAATGGTGGAAAGCTACCCCTGAATGTTTTTTACATTAATTTTTTAATTTTTTACATTACAGCACTACAGTAAATAATACAGTATACTACAGTTATGTCCGCAAAAACACTACAGATGTGGGATGTTTATGGCCCATTGTGTTGTTTTCTGATTATACCCTACTCAGTACATGGAAGGTGTCCAGAAACAGTATATCATTGAGCTACCTGGCAGTGCAAAACCCATGTGCCCTCAATAAAAGATAATAGAAGTGACAATAAGATTTACCATGTTCATTGTAAGAGACTGGAGATGATGCCATCAAACATGCCTATCTCTTTGGATCCAACTGACTACCTATGCAGGTAATGTATTGTGTTGTGTTGTATGGTACTACACAAGATGATATGTGCTATTGTCAGCTAGCTATGAAGTAGACAGAATATGAAATATTGAAATATGAGGAAATGGTAAAGCTCCATTGATGCTCCTCATCCAAAGTCCTTGAAGAGAATAATACTCTTTCCTAGCATAATACACTTCCCCACACCAGCAGTGTCTTCACTAGGAACCAAACGTAAGCAAACAGAACAAAACCGGGAGGGACCTACTTGAATTTGTCTAATAGAAATTCTCATTTTCGTTGCAAATTGTTTTCCATTTGGAGTTAACGGTCTCCGTTGCAAAATTTTAGACTAATGATTACACCCCAGTTCACTCCTTTTATAACCTCAACAATATAATGTTTATCTATTCTAAACAACTAGCTCTTCTTACATGACTCTAGTTTAAAAAATATATAATTTCTTTCTCTTGGTTGGCCTGCAAGATGACAGTGGGATGGTTTTTCCCTTGCACACATCAACTGACACAGAAAAAAAATGCTCTCTCAAAAATACGTTAGAATAATTAGATGTAACTGTCTTTGTAAATTGCATATTAGAGTTCTTTTCAAATACTTGACCCCATAGAGGTGCAACCAACTGCTAAATGTTTTAGAAAATGCAATTTCCCAGAGGTTTAAGTGATGGCACTCAGCCTCTACATGCTACCTCCACCCAGGAATCATAATAAATTAATGATTACTTAAAATGGATGAGAGAAATAAGGATATTTGCTGTGGCAAAAAGTTGAAAAGCCATCAAATCTGTTTTCGTTTGCACTTGCTGTCTAGTTTTAGTGTGCTCTTTGTTGAAAATCTTTTACATAATACAAACTAAAGTACTGTTCAATATCGTATAAATTATATACTAATCACTACTAACAATATGTTTTTTTTTGTTCAACCTCATAATTAACAGGCTTTTGGCAACAGGACAATAGAAGTGGATTTTTGATGAAGGTGCACATAATAGCGTCATGACCAAAAAATCCCTAGCATACATTAAGTAGAAAAAAGAGAGCATTCTTTGACATATAATCTGGTCTATCACAGCTCAGTAAGTATAATGGGAAAGGACAGTAAGAGGCTTTCGAGTAATCATGCTTGTTAGGGGAGATTTCTCACAGACAGAAATGTGTAGAAGATGGCTGCAAAGAACAGAAGTGAATGAGGCAGACTTGATGGATTCCATAGTGGGATGACTGACCACTAATTGAGAGAGTTGCACCTATGTTGTGTATCAATGTCGAGAGACAATGGGGAGGACAAATTCAGCCTCAAAGTCATATGGAACAAATTATATTATTTACGCTAAAAGACGCAGACTAACATTATGGAGAGCCCGTAACCAAATAAGAGTAACATAACTATAACTTAGCCTGCATAAAAATACAACTTAATTAATTATGACACTGTATCTTAGGCCAGGATTCAATCAGATCAACATTAACCTGCGGTAGCCGCCAAACGCATAGTTTATCATTGCTTTTGTTTACGCGGTGTCGGTTGTTTAGGTTAAATCAATAAGGTTGGCCTGAATGCTCGCTTTAACTTTATCCAGTAAGCATAACATGATTCACATTTCCTATTCTACGAGCATAGTGGGAACGTATACAAACGTACCATCAGCATAGCGTTTTGTTTCTTCCCCTCTTTTCAATTTAGCCACAAGCGGAATGTAATTCACCTATTTACCTTTTAGCCTATGAGCATGGCACAATAACGCACATTCCTCATGCTTGCTGTTTAACCTATGGGTGAGCACTTGAAATAATCGCCTTTCTCTCACTCAACCAATGGGTGTATATCTTGGGGTGTATTTATATGTCAAACTTACCCATGTTCGCTCACTTGTGTGTAACAACAAAAGTTACCCACAGCCCTACACCTTCCCAACACCACCAGCTTTAATAACCTTAATTTCATTGGAACTCCATTCCCAGCAGGGGGTTTCGATGCCAGCAGCCCAGCAAAGGTCTACCTGTCAACAGCATCTGGCTCCAAGGATCAATCCTCAGAGATGAGACCATTCCCCAAACTATTTAATAAAATGTCATATTGTATTCTGTCTTTGTTGTTCATTCAGTTAAGCCTGTACTAGATTTAAACTAAGCTGTCAAATCGGTGAGCGGCTGCTCTTGTGGTTATTGTCATGAAATGACCCCCTCCTAATATCCCACATGTGTTAGAATTTGGTTTAAATAATGCAAAAAAAAGTGTTGGAGAATAAAGTAAAGTGCAATATGTGCCATGTAATAAAGCTAACGTTTAAGTTCCTTGCTCAGAACATGAGAACATACGAAAGCTGGTGGTTCCTTTTAAAATTAGTCTTCAATATTCCCAGGTAAGAAGTGTTAGGTTGTAGTTATCATAGGACTATTTCTCTTTATACCATTTTCATTTCATATACCTTTGACTATTGGATGTTCTAATAGGTACTTTAGTATTGACAGCCTAATCTCGGGAGTTGATAGGCTTGAAGTAATGAACAGCGCAATGCTTATAGCATAGCGACGAGCTGCTGGCAAATGCAGGAAAGTGCTGTTTGAATGAATGCTTACGAGTCTGCTGCCTACCACCGCTCAGTCAGTCTGCTCTATCAAATGATAGACTTAATTATAATAGAATAACACCCAGAAATACGAACCTTAAGTCATTAATATGGTCAAATTCGGAAACTATCATTTCGAAAATAAAATGTTTATTCTTTCAGTGAAATACGGAACCGTTCCATATTGTATCTAACAGGTGGCATCCATAAGTCTAAATATTGCTGCACAACCTTCAATGTTATGTCATAATTATGTAGAATTCTGGCAAATTAATTACGGTCTTTGTTAGGAAGAAATGGTCTTCACACAGTTCGCAACGAGCCAGGCAGCCCAAACTGCTGCATATACCCTGACTCTGCTTGCACAGAACGCAAGAGAAGTGACACAATTTCCCTAGTTAAAATAAATTCATGTTAGCAGGCAATATTAACTAAATATGCAGGTTTAAAAATATATATTTGTGCATTGATATTAAGAAAGGCATTGATGTTTATGGGTAGGTACACATTGGTGCAACAACAGTGCTTTTTTCGTGAATGCGCTTGTTAAATCACCCGTTTGGCGACGAAGGCTGTGATTCAATGATAAATTAACAGGCACCGCATCGATTATATGCAATGCAGGACAAGCTAGATGAACTAGTAATATCATCAACCATGTGTAGTTAACTAGTGATTATGTTAAGATTGATTGTTTTTTTTATAAGATAAGTTTAATGCTAGCTAGCACCTTACCTTAGCTCCTTGCTGCACTCGCATAACAGCTAGTCAGCCTACCACGCAGTCTCCTCGTGGAGTGCAATGTAATCGGCCATAATCGGTGTCCAAAAATGCCTATTACCGATTGTTATGAAAAATCGAAAATCGGCCCTAATTAAATTGGCCATTCAGATGAATCGGTCAACCTCTACTACAGACTATAGAAATAATTACACTCTAATAAAAATATTATTAAACTAAATAATAAGGATTTATATCACCTTAATCAACACACATCCCGGTGTTTAATCTTGTAACACAGCTGCATGTGATTTCTACTAATGTGACTCTGTGCCTGAGAGCCCTGAGATATTATTGAGATGAGCTTTACACTGTAATAAGCATATATTGTTGTTTTGATGTTGTAGTAAAGATCTTATTAAAAATTTGATCCAAGATCAGAAGAACTAAATTATCATTATGTTCCTGTACATATAGGTATACAAATACGAGTAAACACCAGTCAAAAATGTTTGGATCTTGTAATATTTGAAAAGCACAAATATGTAGATGTGAATATATACGATCTGAAAATGTTTTTTGTTGTTGTTGTTGATATATCTACAATCTGCCATATTTGCAGCTGTTCCATGGTCATTTCTACAATGATATACTGATTCTTGAAGAATATAACTGATGTCACATCAAAACCCAAAATATAAGATTGTTTTCCTGTTATCTAAACAATATATTGCAAACAAACAAATGCACAATGCTTCAGAATATGTTTAAAACCATGATTTTCAACTCATGGACATGGCTTTGTATCCATAGCTATATTTATGAATTTAAGAGTGGTAACAAATCTCCAGCCCCGTCCCTCAGCTTTATAATAGAAAAGTGGTGGGACTGACATTTTGCTGAACAACAAATAACTTATTATGCCTTTAATTGAACAGGGACAAGATAGACAGCTAGGTCAGATGTGTCAGCCATAACCGTTAAAATGTACACAACGGAAGAGAAAACACATTGCTGTAAAGTGTAATATGTTGCGATTGGATTGTTATTCTTGGTATGTGTGAACTCGGCCTGATTGAGGTGAAATGTTTTATTGCTGTTCCGAAATAGACCTTAATTCAAAAGTCCTCAACTCAGCTACTATATTTATTCATCCACTTCTCTAATGAAGTAGGCTATTGCACCAAAGGAGTCCCTCTTTCATCTCCACATGATATGGTTTTCTTTTTGCTTTAAAGGCCTAGTGCAGTAGAAATTGTGTTTTTCTGATGAAACTAACACTGTAAAAGTGTGGAAAAATTTGATCAGTGTTATTTCCTTATAGTTGCTGGTTGCGAATACAATCTACACAGGACCTTCTAATCAGCAGGTTTGCATGGGAGTTTCGGCTTTCTATGGTGACATCACCATGCAGTAAATTGGTTAAAAGACCAATAACATAGAAAGCTCTAAACAGAGAGCTCCAAACCACTCCCATACAATCCCAGCAAAATTCTTGCTTGAGAAATGGCAATGGCAACCACTGGCAATATCCCCTCGCAATGATCTCAAACTGTGTTTCTAACACAGAATGAAATTAAACACAGACTACACCTTGCTAATCAGGGAACTATTGGGTATGTTGTGGTGGACTGTCATTACAATTGCTTCACTGGAACCTGGTGAAATTTTTGTAGTGTACAGTTGCAAGCCACTGAATGGCTCTGAATTCAATGTTAGCATGCAGTCAAAGCTATAACCTTTGGAGCTAACTAGTGCTCTCAAATCATATCATGATGTTGACATCAGATGGGAGTTGTATTCATGACATTGCTAACTTAGCTAGCTAACATACATTGATAAAACAAGTTATATTAAGTTATTAAGCTAGCACAGTATATTAAGCTAGCACTAGCAACGCTTGGTGTTCAATGAGACTGAGAGCTAACTAACCAGCTAAGCTAGCAAATAATGTAAAAAAAAGTATAATTTCTGATTTAAAAAAGTCAGTGAAAGGTCAATTAGTTAGTGAAAGGTTCATTGTTACCCAGAAAGGATTTGATATTGATACAAAAACAGTTGCATTGGGCCTTTAAACTTTACTTTTCTGGCTTGGGTTTTCAATTGGTTTTTTACACTTTTGGGTAGGTTTTTTTTCAAACTGTGGTTTCTTGGCTATCTGGCTCTGTATTAAATAATTTCACATGGACAACAGGATCAAAAAGCGTAATGCGCCCTATACAGTTCTGCATCATATGCAAATAGAGGTGTTTAATGAAGGCATCATGAATATTTCATGAATAGGTTGCACTGCAGCAACAAATTAATAGAAAAGAAATTACTGGAAAAAACCTTTGACGACTGAATATCCCCCTCTGTTTGATATCGCCCCGCTCATCAGTTGCTTATTAATAAAACCTCAACACTTTGAAGTAAAACTGCATCACACTCAAGTAAAACTGCCTCACACATAATTACATAGAGGAATATCAGAGCTCTGTTACCAACTGTCCACTTTTAACTTGCCACCTATGAGCCCAACACAGTTCTCTGAGAGATCATCAGGTTGGGTTTTCATTGCACTGTGGACTGGCCTTTTGTGTCGAGAGATTATGGCTCCAAAAATGAGCAGTATGCAAGGTTGCAAGGTCTGGAAATTGTTATTCTCACATATGTATATGGTTGGACACTCAAAACAGGTGCAATTGCGTAACAATACAATATTCCCATTGATTTTGATATACCGTGACGTACTCTCAAATAAATAAAAATGTTCAGAAAGAAACAATGGAGAATGATGACAAATAATGATATTGGCAAAAGCTATATACCAGTTGGATATTCTATTGAGGGTTTGATAATCTTTCTAACAAGTATGGCGTAAAGTGTATGTGCCAGTTTCTTGCTTTGTCAGCCCAAGGCTCAACAGACAAGGTGATAATTATTCACATCCTACGCACCACTTTAAAGTCGCTTATCTAATCCTCACAATGTAGCCTAGTCAAGTTGGAGTGAAATCAAACTACTTTGGCCTAAGGATGCGGGCATAATATTAAAAGGGGAACTCTTTTCATAAACAACAAAGCTACATATTGTTTGTACTTTATTTCAGCTAACATTGTATCACATAATATACTGTACTACGCAGAGGTGGAATATACAGGCTTTCCTGGGTTCTTTCCTCGCAAGACAGTTACATCAGACCATGGTTTGATCCCCTACATAATTGCCCATTAAGAGTGTAAACACATTGTTGAAAGGACTAAGGTCAAGATTCTTTCCAATCCGATCGCGGGTTACAGGCATTGCAACCAGGCTTCATGAAAAAAGGATGCAGCTCTGCACTGACTTTGCTATCAGCCTCAACTTGTGTGGCGCCCTATGGGACTCCCTATCACGGATGGTTGTGATACAGAGCGGAATCAAACCAGGGTCTGTAGTGACGCCTCTAGCAGTGCCTTAGAATGCTGTGCCACTCGGGAGCATAATTCGGCTTGTCAGCAAAAGCACTCACAAACATTTACAGATGTACAATCGAGAGCATCCTGTCGGCTGTATCACCGCCTGGTACAGCAACTGCTCCACCCACAACTGTAAGGCTCTCCAGAGGGTAGTTAGGTCTGCACAATGCATCACCGGGGGCAAACTACCTGCCCTCCAGGACACCTACACCACCCGATGTCACAGGAAGAACATAAAGATCATCAAGGACAACAACCACCCGGGCCACTGCCTGTTCACCCCACTATCATCCAGAAGGCGAGGTCAGTACAGGTGCATCAAAGCAGGGACCGAGAGACTGAAAAGCAGCTTCTATCTCAAGGCCATCAGACTGTTGAACAGCCACCACTAACATTGAGTGGCTGCTGCCAACATACTGACTCAACTCCAGCCACTTTAATAATGGTAAAATGTATGTAAAAATGTATCACTAGCCACTTTAAACAATGCCACTACTGCATCTTGCGTATGCCATTCTGTACCATCGCTCATTCATTTATCTTTCTTCATCCCTTTACACTTGTGTGTATAAGGTAGTTGTTGTGAAATTGTTAGGTCAGATTACTTGTTGGTTATTACTGCATTGTCGGAACTAGAAGAGCAAGCATTTCGCTACACTCACATTAACATCAGCTAACCATGTGTATGTGACAAATAAAATTTGATTTGAAGTAAAGCTCTCTCTAAGCAGTGGTGATTATAGCATGCAAATCGTGGTGGGGCAAAAAAGTGGGATGCATGCCTGCAAAGCCACTACACAACACCAAACAATACATTAATTGCGCTATAATGGTGACAAACGGTGCCCACAAACTGTTAGGGCCTACATAAGCTGTCCCAACAGCAGTCCCAACATCTTACCACCACTGCTACAGCGGAGCCTTGTCTGGCAGCAAAACAGTTCATTCAGCCTCATTTACTGCCTTTAAAAAAAACATATCTGCTATGGCTGACTTGCTTCAACAAATGTGGTTTCTAATGACAATTGTACAAACTATGGCATATGGGGATGACAAGCAGATAAGAGGCAATCCATAAGACATTAATGAGCGAGCTAGGACGGACGTAGTCAATATAACTACTTGTTTAGCACTTTGTTTAGCACATTTTGAAATGTACAGCGACAGAATTCAGAACATGGGCCGTTCTTTCAGTGTTCTCCCTGGACACCAAGTCAGAACCATAGGATAAATAAAGGGGACATAAGCAGACAATGAAAGCTCTTACAATATTCAATGATTGCATTTCTCTAAAACAGGTTATAGGATACATGTGCACCAGAATAAGCATATTATATCATTTATGCAACAGCATACAATACATTTTTGGACTCACCCTGTTGCGCTGTGCTCACTTTAACAGGAAGCTGGAGGGTAGTCCTTCACGGGCAAATTTTGTCAAAGTCTGACATTCTCTGGATTTATGGTGCTTTCAAAACAACTGGGAACTCGGGAAAAAACAAGGTCGAATCATGATGACATCATTGATCTTCAAGTCGTAGCTCTATGAAGAAGCCGGATTTTCAATTCCGAGTTGGATGACCATTCAAAACATATTTTCCCCATCGGAGCTTGTTTATTCCCGACTTCCCAGTTGTCTTGAACTCACTGAAGTCAAGTTTTCGCAGTTCCGAGTTAACAGTTGTTTTGTGCGCGGCACAAATCATGCTTCATTGACAGCATGGCCAATGTTGTTTGTTTATCATTTTAAACTTGGAAAAGAGCCCCTTAATCACAGATTTGGGACCACACAGCCACTGTCACTGATTCCTTCCAACCAATCATTTTTGAATTTGCGATTTCCAACTTATTGTGTAATGTTTATGTCCAAAGGCCGATGAGCACCGATACGTTTTATCTATAATTTCTCTTCATATGGCAAGGATTAAAAAGGATTTGCCAGTAGATTGCCGAATGATTAATGATGATGACTGCTAGCTAAGCTTCTTGCGGTCAATTTGCGGTCTACAAATTATTTGTAATTAAGTTCCGGCCCTCGACCATCCGCTCAAGAAAATAAATTGGCCGTGGCTGAATCTAGTTGATGGTCCCTGGTGTAGAATACCACTTTTTCTTGTGTGGCGTGCACTCTGGCACGAAGCACACAGGGCGCAACACCAGTAGCAGACATGATTTCCAAGGCTTTCCCTCTCGCATTGCCATTTGGAGACAGTCTTTTAAAACGTGGTTCGCAGTATTCCACTACGCCATTTGCTTGTGGGTAGTACACAGACACTTTGGAGTTTTTAAATGTCTCTGTAATGGAGGAACAGTCCATTCCTTTGAAGTTAATTGGGCACCATTCTTGCTTACGATAATTTCCGGTGGGCTGAACACATCAGTTGAGAATTTAATGACAGTCTGGGTATTTACATTAGTGGTAAGCACAACCTCAAACCATTTACTATAGTAATCCACAAGGGGGATCGCGCAGTGACAATCTGCTGGGGCAGTTTCAAACAGACCAACAATGTCAATTCAAAGATTTTGCCATGGGCCTTCAAGAAGGGTAACGGGCTAGAGAGGCCTGACATGCATTTTTTCAGTTTTGTCAGCTGTCTGACAGAGTTGACATGTTGATATTGTAGTTTGTACGGACGTGTCCATTCCAGGCCACCAGTAGAGCTCACAGAGCTATTGTTCTGTTTGGATGACAGGGGGGTTCTCATTTTGGGCCAGCTAAGCACTTCCTTTTCTACTATAGAGTAGTTTGTGCTTGGCTGCAGAGAGAAAACGGGATGCAGACGCCCCTATATGTTCTGTTCCATATAGATTTATTTGCCTAAGCACACCACCCAATCTGTGGACACCGGGGTAGGAATAGCAGGGTTGAATATAGCCAGGATAGAGCTATTGACAATCAGCTGCTTGACTTTCTCAAAGCTCTCCTGCGCAACATCTGTTGAATGTGAAAGGGTCATCTGTCCTGAGGCAGGCACGCATATGCTCAACCTCTGTAAGGTAGTTGCAGACAAATTTGAAGTACCACCTAGTTAAGCCAAGGAAGGAGCGCAGGGTGGTAGCAGCGAAAGGAGGAGGGACTATTTTCTTTGTTTAGCAGCAGACCAGAGCTCTGAGAACAGCTTGCAAGTTGCGGACATGTTCCTCTTTCGTTTTTCCATATATTATGAAGTCGTCCAGGTAGGCTTGTGCACCTTGTATGTTCTGCAGGAGGGAGAACATCATATTTTGAAAAGCAGAAAGGCGAAATCTGAAAAGGCCATTGTGCGGTATGAACGCTCTCAAGTCCCGGCTCTCATCATGAAGGAGTACCTGATGGTAGGCACTAACCAAATCAATGGCTGAAAATACAGTAGTGCCTTGCTTCTCAGCAAAGAGATCTTCCATGTGAGGAAGTGGATAACTGTCAATAATCACTGCTTTGTTTGGCAAGAGCAAATCCACACACTTGCGGGTATCCACATTTTTCTTTTTGGTAACCACTATGGGTGAAACCCACAGGGAGGCATCGATTTTCTCAGTGACATCAGAGTTTAGTAAATGAACCAGGTCAGCAGTGACTGCTTTTTTAACAGACAGTGGTAGTCAAGGTAGTTTTTGTTGCACAAGAGTAATGTCATCTTTGACTTCCACGCGATGAATGAACCCTTTGGCACACCCTAGTTTCTGCACGCTGGGAGTTGCTAGGTGCTGTACCTTAACAGGCATAGGAGAGGACAGCACTGTATTACCAGCAAAATCCCTACTCCAAGGTCGTAACTAAGTCCATGCCTAGCAAAGGCGTTCCATTTTCCACAATGAAGAAGGAGGCTGCTAATGCTGCCGCCAGGTTTTCAATAAAATATTCAGCAGTATAACCTAAAATTCTGCCCTCTTTAACCCCCCATCTCTACAGAAGTGGTTTCAGCCAGCCCTTCAGAGTGTTTGTGTGCTCTTCATGAAAAAAATGTATTCTGTATGGATGTGTGCCATTAAAAAGCAGGAGTGTTATGCTATTCTCTGTTGTGAATGCTTCGCAGCTTGCATAGAAGCGCGCTTCTTCGAAGATCTAAGTGCATCACGAGAAACACCTGTCAAATTTCCCCTCGCTGTGAACCTAAGACAGGACGTCTATTATTTATTAGGATTTCACAGTAAACATGCCACTTTCTCCTCCATTGGCTCCTATCCAATAGGCTCCTTAAACTAAACAGTCAATTGCATGATAAAATTTTGTCCTCTTACCTTCCAACTCACGTGCAAGTATATTCTGCGCCTTGATTGCTTTACTATGTTGATCCTTACATTCCCAAATGCTGAGCTGTTTCAGCCAATGGTCATATAGCATGTCTTCTTATTATGTAACCGTAATTTGAAGGCGAGCCAAACTCCATTCAAAAACTGAGTCAGGGATAGGATTCCATAAACCTCAAGTGTTTCATAGATGAAATGGAATGAAATTGAAACCAGTGGTGACTCTTCATTCAGGACATGTTATTTTTGGACTTGCCTGTTTTGCATGTTATTTTGGCAAACGTCTTATGGCTGAGATCCTGCTAATGGGATCGGAATGACAACAGCCAGTGAAAGTGCAGGGCGCCAAATTCAAACAACAGAAATCTCATAATTAAAATTCCTCAAACATACAAGTATTTCACACCATTTTAAAGATTAACTTCTTGTTAATCCCACCACATTGTCCGATTTCAAATAGGCTTTACATCGAAGGCACCACAAACGATTATGTCAGGTCAGAGGCAAGTCACAGAAAACCACAGCCATTTTTCCGGAAAAAGCAATCCATGCAATAATCTGAGTCCGGCGCTCAGAGACCAAAACAACCCAAACAGATATCCACCATGTTGGAGTCAACAGAATTCAGAAACAACATTATAAATATTAACTTACCTTTGATGATCTTCATCAGAATGCACTCCCAGGAATCCCAGTTCCACAATAAATTTTTGTTTTGATCGATAATGTCCATCATTTATGTCCAAATACCTCCTTTTGTTAGGGCGTTCAGTTCACAAATCAAAATTCATGACGCGCGTTCACTAGGAGCAGACGAAAAGTCAAAAAGTTCTGTTACAGTCCGTAGAAACATGTCAAACGAAGTATAGAATCAATCTTTAGGATGTTTTTAACATAAATCTTCAACAATGTTCCAACCGGAGAATTCCTTTGTCTGTAGAAATGCAATGGAACAGAGCTTGCTCTCACGTGAACGAGTGTCACGAGCTCATGGTACTCTGCCAGAGCCCTGACTCATTCCCTCTCATTCACCCCCACCTCACAGTAGAAGCATCAAACAAGGTTCTAAAGACTGTTGACATCTAGTGAAAGCCTTAGGAAGTGCAACATGACCAATATCCCACTGTATAGTCAATAGGGAATGAGTTGAAAAACGACCAACCTCAGATTTCCCACTTCCTGGTTGGATTTTCTTCTCAGGTTTTTGCCTGCCATATGAGTTCTGTTATACTCACAGACATCATTAAAACAATTTTAGAAACTTCAGAGTGTTTTCTATCCAAATATAGTACTAATATGCATATCTTAGCTTCTGTGACTGCGTACCAGGCAGTTTACTCTGGGCACCTTATTCATCCAAGCTACTCAATACTGCCCCCAGCCATACATCAGTGTCACATATCAGTTTGCAAACAATGGAAAAATATATATATCAATGAGTTAATAAAGCCGCATACAAACATGGTCTCTTTTTTGTTTTCTTAAGTAAGGCATCTCCAAAATGCAGGTGTTTCAGCCTAGCTCAGTGCTTTCTGTGCTGGTTGGGCAAGCAGCAGAAAATCTGGAGCGTTGCGCCATGATTGGCTCAGTGTTCTGTCACTCATGGGGACACTACGGTTCTGCCAAGTCTAAGGATAGAGCTCTAAAATTCAAGCCCTTGGGAGCTGCCAAAGAGTTACATTACATACAAGTGCCCATCCCAGAAGGCTCAAGGTCATTGGCCACAGATAAAATTATGTCAAATCAAGTTATATCTACAGTGGCTTTGATTGGACTGATCATACAACATCATTCTTTCAAAATCTTAGCTAGCAGTCATCATCAAGAATCAAGTTGACAATCTACTGGCAAATCCTTTCAACAATGAGTGGTTTGGAAGGAATCAGTGGCTAACTGCAAGAATTACAAAGCAATCATTAGCCTGCTATTCAGTGTAGTGGCTGTGTGGTCCCAAGTCTAAGATTAAGGGTCTCTTTTCCTGGTTTAAATGCTGTCAATGAAACATGATTTCAGCCACACTCAAAACAAAATCTGACATAAGTGAGTTCAAGACAACTGGGAACTCGGGGAAAAACGAGCTATGACTGGGGGAAAACCTTTGAACTTTCATACAACTCGGAAATATAATTCTGGAACTCGGGTCACTTTCTAGAGCTACGACCTGAAGATCACGGATGTTATCATGATCCAACTTTTTTTTTTGTTCCCAGTTCTCAGTCTTGAAAGCACCATAAATCAAGAGAATGTCAGACATTGATGACAAAATTTGCAGACGAAGGACCGCCGCGCCACCTTCCTGTTCAAGTGAACAGGATACCCTGGGCCGAATACCCTGGGCCGAAATGGCGCACCTGAGACCAAGCGCGCTGAGCTGCCACAATCCACCCTGGCTGGATGCCCACTATCGCATGGCACTTGTGGGAGGCTGGCATATAGCGCTCCGGGCTATGAGCGAGCACTGGAGACACCGTGCGCTTTACTGCATAACGCCTGACTCCGCCAATCTCCATGTGTGCCTCCCCAAAAATGGGGGCTACCTCTCATGCCTGCTGCGCTGCCTTGCCTCATATCGCCGCCTCTCAGATTTAGCTGCCTCCAGCTCCTTTTTCGGGCGGCGATATTTCCCAGCCTGTCTCCAGGGTTCCTTTCCGTCCAATATCTCCTCCCATGTCCAGGAGTCCTGAACCCTATGCTTCTCCATACCACGCTGCTTGGTTTGTTGGTGGTGGGTAGTTCTGTAATGGGTGTCGTCTTCTGAAGAGGAGGAATCGGACCAAAGCACAGGGTGGTAAGTGTGCATGACTTTTTATTAAACAGAACACTGAAACAAAAATGACAAAGTGAATAACCGAAACAGTCCTGTCAGGTGCAAAACACTAAACAGAAAACAACTACCCACAAAAACCATGTGGGAAAAAGCTACCTAAGTATGGTTCCCAATCAGAGACAACGATAGACAGCTGTCTATGATTGAGAACCATACCCGGCCAAAACAAAGAAATGCAAAAACATAGAAAAAAGAACATAGAATGCCCACCCAAATCCCACCCTGACCAAACCAAAATAGAGACATAAAAAGCTCTCTAAGGTCAGGGTGTGACATAAGAAAGTAATACTAAGTGTGTGTTGTGTAGTAAGCTGTTTGTAGCCCATGTGCCTCACCCTAATAATTTGGTCTATTTTCACCTCTTAATTTCGCCTACTGTTCTGACTTGGTGGTGCACATGTATCCTATAGCCTGTTTTAGAGAAATGCAATCATTGAATATCGTAAGAGCTTTCATTGTCTGCTTATATGCCCCCTTTATTTATTTAAGGTTCTGACTTGGTGTCCAGGGAGAACACTATAAGAACGGCCCATGTTCTGAATTCTGTCGCTGTACATTTCAAAGGTGCTGAACAAATAGTTATATTGACTACGTCCGTCCTAACTCGCTCATTAATGTCCTAATTGAAACCACACATATTTTTTTTTCAAGGCAGTAAATTAGGCTGAATGAACTGTTTCGCTGCCAGACAAGGCTCCGCTGATAGCCAGGTGTAGCAGTGGTAAGGTGTTGGGACTGCTATTGGGACAACTTTATGTAGGCCCTAACAGTTTGTGTACACCGTTTGTCACCTTTATATACAATTCATGTATTGTTTAGTGTTGTGTTGTGGCTTTGCTGGCATTACCCTTTTTTGGGGGGCCGCTTCAAGATTTACATGCTAAAATCGACACTGACTGAAACATACAAAATAATGAAATTACTGATACAGCTCAGCCTACACAGTGCCTTCAGAAATTATTCACACGCTTTGACTTTTTTTAAATGTTGTTGTGTTACAGCCTGCATTTAGAATGCATGAAATTTAAATTTTGTGTCACTGGCATACACACAATACCCTATAACGTCAAAGTGGAATTATGTTTTTAGGAGTTTTTACAAATGAATAAAAAATGTAAAGCTGAAATGTCTTGAGTCATTAAGTATTCAACCCCTTTGTTATGGCAAACCTAAATAAGTTCAGGAGTAAAAACAAGTCACATAATAAGTTGTATGGACTCACTCTGTATGCAATAATAGTGTTTTTGAATGACTACCTCATCTCTGTACCCCACACATATAATTATGGACAAGGGAGTTTTTTGGGGGAAAAAGAAAAGGAATAGAGCTAAGCACATGCAAAAATCTAGAAGAAAATCTGGTTCAGTCTGCTTTCCAACAGACACTGGGAGACAAATTCACCTTTCAGCAGAACAGTAACCTAAAACACATGGCCAAATATATATTGGAGTTGCTTACCAAGACGACACTGAATGTTTCTGAGTGGCCTAGTTACAGTTTGGACTTAAATCAGCTTGAAAATCTATGGCAAGACTTGAAAATGACTGTCAAGCAATGATCAACAATCAACTTCACAGAGACAGAATTAACAAAAATAATTGTGTGTAAATATTGTATAATCCAGGTGTGCAAAGCTCTTAGAGACTTACCCAGAAATACTCACATCTGTAATTGCTGGGTTGAATACTTATGTATATTATATGTATATATATAAGATCTCTGCCCACACTGACCAGAAAAGTAGGCGAGCAATGGATTATGGTCATTGTAGTTAATTACCACATTTTCTGCGCTAAACTATGCAGAATATTGGCCTGTTGGAAACTACAACTCCCTACTACATCGCACAGTTAGGGCTTGATCTTATTCCGTTCTAGTTAAACTGCGCATTGAGCTTGGGGGGGGGGGGGGGGGAACTGCTCATGTGACACTCAAGGCCTTCCTCTGCGAGGCTTTGAGTAGAATAATCTTTTATTGTTGTTCAGTGGTTTTAGCGTTCCACCGAGAAAGCAATTTTAAAACGGATGAAGGGGTAATCCCCAACAATGCAGGATTATCTCTTAAAATGACCTTTATCTTGCCATGAGGCACCCAAGTGCTTTTCAACTGCACTGCCCCTAGTCTTGTTTGATTACTGCTAGAGTGCCTATTTAAGCTTGCAGGGCTATGGGTATACAAATGGCAGAATACTGTATGCAAACCACAAGATAATGGGCGGCAGGGTATTGTGAAGACTCAGAGAAAGTCCATTAAAGGAAGAGTAAGGATTTGTGAAAGATTTTGAAGGTTTGCTGTCAGTTTTCAGAAATAATTAGTTTTCTTAACCAGTTAAAACTCACCAATATGTTGTTAAGGAGTGTTGACTTTGGATACATAAAGACACAGACATTGCGTATTTAATCAGAAATGGCTGTCCTCTTGAAATCAAAACCATGATCACAGTAGCAATTTACTTGGATGCAGTGTCAGGATTCAATCACAACATTTTGGGATGCAATTTTCATTAAAGAAACATGTCAAAAGAGTAAGTGGCTAATAGAGAGCTTTCATCTGAAAGGATTGGAATTGGGAATATGAAATTAAAGCAAATGTTCATGCTCATATTTACTGTATGTTATGTTTGCCTTCGATTTCTCAATTTGTCACTTGTCACTTGCCTAGACCGCTGTCACATTGTGTCTCTCTCTATAAGCCACAGTGTGTCTCTATTTGTATCACTCAACCCCCTGTGGGATAATTGTCAAGTAGATTAGGGACATAAGTGCTGGCCTCTTCCTTTTGAGTTTCGTTTGATCAAGTGAGATAATTTAGTCAAACTTTAAGATACAATTATGGTAGATCATTGGTATACTCTCTTTTATAGCTATCCAAAGTCATTGCCATAGTATACCCAGGCAGATATACTGTAAGCACACTATGGCCTATTGGAAGCAGGGGATGGATAACGTGCTTGCCTCAAAAGTGAAATATGCTAAATTCGCAACAATACGAATAACCATTCATAGAGTTGTGTAAAAAGAGAAACAAATCATATAAATGTTGCTGAATTCAGTATAATAACAAACATATCCTCCAAATATTTAGCAGTTATCTCTGAAAAACATACAGTGAATATGCATGCATTATGCATACAGTAATACGGAAATATTGATTAAGGACAGAAATGCAAATAAAATGCAGATTTGACCTCTTCCACAATCGTACTTAAACTGTGGTAATAACATGGGATGTAATGGTGAACCACATTTCATTTTTAAGTTTATTTCTAAGTGTTACAGTACATTCAACAGAATGTGTCCAGTTCAGCACCGGAGAAGAGAAGACTCCATACTTTGGCTCCTACTAGCAGTTACAACTACAAGAAAATAGCTTCAAGTGTTGTGTCCAAATACTGGTGGAGTCAACTAATAAAAGAATGGATGACCAGACCAGAGATGTCCAGGTCCTGAAGAAAGAGTTTGCAGTTCTCCCAAGGTTAGCTCAATGAGTTTAAACAGGAGAACGGCAAGATGGCAGCAATCTATAAGTCATTGATAGAGGACATCATTTCTGTATGTGAATCCATGATAACAATGACAGAGAAATCAGATTATCTCCAGGGACAATCCAGGCAGAAGAACATGGTTGTGGATGGAACTGCAGAATCTCCATATGAGACCTGGATGGAATCTGAGGACAAAGTGAGGTAAATTATCTCAGAGAAACTGAAGATGCACCACAGGAAGATTGAGGTGGAGCGCGCCCACAGGACTGGAAAACCCCCCACCGGCCCAGGTGACAGGCACAGGTACACTACCATTAAAAAGTTTGGGGTTACATAGAAATGTCCTTGTTTTCGAAAGAAAAGCACATTTGTTTGTCCATTAAAATAACATCAAATTGATCATAACTATAGTGTAGACATTGTTAGTGTTGTTAATGAAACGTCAGATATTTTATGGAATATCTACGTAGGTGTAGTGGACCATTATCAGCAACCATCACTCCTGTGTTCCAATGGCACGTTGTGTTAGCTAATCCAAGTTTATAATTTTAAAAGGCTAATTTATCATTAGAAAACTCTTTTAAAATTATGTTAGCACAGCTGAAAACTGTTGTTCTGATTACATAAGCAATGAAATTGACCTTCTTTAGACTAGTTGAGTATCTGGAGCATCAGCACTTGTGGGTTCGATTACAGGCTCAAAATGGCCAGAAACAAATACTTTCTTCTGAAACTCGTCAGTCTATTTTTGTTCTGAGAAATGAAGACTATTCTATGCGAGAAATTGCCAAGAAACTGAAGATCACGTACAACGCTTTGTACTACTCCCTTCACAGAACAGCGCAAACTGGCTGTTCTGTGAAGGGAGAATATAAAGACCAGAATAGAAAGAGGAGTGGGAGGTCCTGGTAAACAACTGAGCAAGAGGACAAGTACATTAGAGTGTTTAGTTTGAGAAACAGACACCTCACAAGTCCTCAACTGGCAGCTTCATTAAATAGTACCCCTTCAAAACAACAGTTTCAACATCAACAGTGAAGAGGCGAATCCGGGATGCTGGCCTTCTAGGCAGAATTGCAAAGAAAAAGCCGTATCTCAGACTGGCCAATAAAAGATTAAGATGGGCAAACCAACACAGACACCCTGCCTTGAAGGCCAGCATCCCGGAGTCGCCTCTTCACTGTTGACGTTGAGACTGGTGTTTTGAAGGGGTATTATTGATTGTTCAGTTTTGATAATAGGTTGTATGGGGTTTCTCTTTATTTTATAATAATTTGCTTATTAACTGTGAAACTTAAATGGTATTATCATGTAACCATGATTGTTGAAGTTGCGTTACGTAATGCCATCAAAGTGTTTGACTTATTACAGTACCAACATAAATTTGAAGTCCATCAGCATCTGAAATGTCCTTCTAATTGGGTTTCATTTATTTCCATAGTTAAAATGATTGAATAAAACTGCTGTACAACAATAACAGTTGTCTAGACATAGAGGAGCAATACAACATCCAGGCATTGTTTTTGATTGTGTGAAATGGGGAATGAAAGTGTTTGCATAAAACATTTTCTTCACTTTTTTTATTACACTCTTATAGCAGTCAAAACAAACTGAAATCCTTGAGCATACAAAATATTAACCATAATATTTGTCTTTTCTGGTGGATTAACCTGAAATTGCAACCAGCTTTCTGTTTCAACAGTAAAATAATATGGGATCTCTGATATGGGAGCTCTGCTTCTCGCTCCTAAGTAACTTTGCAGTATTTTGTTTTTGTGTGTGTTATTTCTTACATTATTGGCCCATAAAATGTTTTGTGTTATTACATACAGCCAGAAATGACTTATGGATATCAGAGTGACTGTAATTCACCAGCATTAAGACCAGGAATACATTAATAGTGTTGGATGTTACATTTTATTTAGAATAGCAATGGAGTGGTCTTGGTGTCTGGGAACAGTTGGTTATCAATGTCTAGCTTGTCGACTACGAGAGCTACACGTCTCCATTTTAGTCTAGTGTCGTTCTGCGATTTCCTTTGGCAACTGATTGTTCATGCCTATTTTAAAGCCGGCGAGTCTTTTGACCAGGCTTTTAACCATTATTTTTTCTTTAAAGGACGCACATTTGGCAATGGTGGCTCACTGAGCCTAGAGGAAATTCTTTGTCCTCAGGCATGGATGGAAGCCAAAGTCATTCCTCTACCCAAGAGTAGTAAAGCTGCCTTTACTGGCTCTAACAGCAGACTTACAGTATCAGCTTGCTGCCAGCCCTTAGCAAACTGTTGGAAAAAATGGTGTTTGACCAACTACATTTCAATTTCTCTATGAACAAATTAACAACAGACTTTCAGCATGCTTAAAGGGAAGGGCACTCAACAGGTACTGCACTGACACAAATTACTGTCACGTTCTGACCTTAGTTTTTTTGTTATGTCTGTTTTAGTATGGTCAGGGCGTGAGTTGGGTGGGTTGTCTATGGTTGTTTTTCTATGAGTTGGTATTTCTGTGTTTGGCCTGGTATGGTTCTCAATCAGAGGCAGCTGTCAATCATTGTCCCTGATTGAGAACCATACTTAGGCAGCCTGTTTTCACCCTTGATTTGTGGGTGATTATTTTCTGTTGAGTGTTTGTATTCTGCACCAGACAGAACCGTTTCGGTTTTGTTTGTTCATTTTGTTGTTTTTGTTCACTGTTCAATTTCTTTATAAAAAATATGGACACTTACCATGCTGCGCATTGGTCCTCCGATCCTTCTCACTACTCCTCGTCAGAGGAGGAAGAAGACCATTACAATTACTGATTGGTTGAAAGAAATATATAATAAGAAGATTTCAGTGCAGCCTTTCATATTATTGACCATAGCCTGTTGTTGAGAAAACATATGTGTTATGGCTTTTGAACCTCTGCCATCACGTGGATTCAGAGCAATCTATCTAATAGAAAAGAGGGGTTTATTTAATGGAAGCTTCTCTAATGTCAAGTGTGGTGTACCGCAGGGCAGCTCTCTAGGCCTTTTACTCTTTTCTATTTTTACCAATGACCTACCACTGGCATTAAACAAAGCATGTGTGTCCATGTATGCTGATGATTCAACCATATGCGCATCAGCAACCACAGCTAATGAAGTCACTGAAACCCTTAAACAGGAGTTTGTCTGTTTTGGAATGGGTGGCCAGTAGTAAACTGGTCCTGAACATTTCTTAAACTAAGTGCATTGTATTTGGTAGAAGTCATTTCCTAAATTCTAGACCTCAGCTGAATCTGGTAATGAATGCTGTGGCTGTTGAACAAGTTGATGATGTTACCTTAGACTGTAAACTGTTTTGGTCAAAACATATAGATTGAATGGTTGTAAAGATGGTGAGAATTCCATCTGTAATAAAGAGATGCTTTGCTTTTTTGATACCACACTCCACAAAGCAAGTCCTGCAAGCTCTAATTTTATCTTATCTTGAATATTGTCCAGTCAAGAGAGGCAAATAATTACTTAGTTGAGCTGCAGCTGGCCCAGAACAGAAAAGAGGCACACGTCTTGCTCTTCATTGTAATCAAATGGCTAATATTAATACTATGCATGCCAGTCTCTCTTGGCTAAGAGTTGAGGAAAGACTGACTGTCACTTCTTGTTTTTATAAGAAACATTAAGGTGTTGGAAATTCCAAATTGTTTGCACAGTCAACTTACACACAGCACTGACACAGACACTTACCCCACCAGACATGCCAAAAGGGGTCTTTTCACAGTCCCGAGGTCCAGAACAAATTCAAGTACGTGTCACGCCCTGACCTTAGAGATCCCTGTTTATTCTCTATATTTTGGTTAGGTCAGGGTGTGACTAGGGTGTGTACTCTAGTTTTTGTATATCTATGTTTTCTTTGTCTTTGTTGGCCTAGTATGGTTCCTAATCAGAGGCAGCTGTCTATCGTTGTCTCTGATTGGGGATCATACTTAGGCAGTCCTTTTTCCCACCTTCAGTTGTGGGATCTTGTCTTTGTTTGTTGCATGGGTTGCACTCCTAAGCTTTTCGTTCGTTGAGTTGTTTATTGTTTTTTTGGTGGACCATTTTAATAAAGAACATTTCCGCCTACCATGCTGCACCTTGGTCTCATTTGAACGACGGACGTTACAACATGTACAGTATAATGCAGAGCCATGAGTGCATGGAACTCCCGTCCATCTTATATAGCACAATTGAACAGCAAACCTGGCTTCAAAAAACAAATAATGCAAAACCTCATGGCACAATGCCTCTCCCCCATGTGACCTACTTGTTGTGTGTATGTACTGACATATATGTGTAACTGATAGATGCGCACCCACACACACACACACACACACACCACATATGAATGTTTTTAAACGTATGAAAAGTATGCTGTCTGTAATGTATTTTGTGCCAAACACATGCCGGAACCAATCCTACGAACTATGCCTATGTAATGTGTCTATAAGCAGTATATAAAAGATCTATTGGGACTGTTCCGACGGAGCTCACTTCAGACCGGTACTTTATGCATCTAAGTTTGACTCTGACCTCTCCAGCTTGTGAGAGTCGTGCATGTGTGGAAAGGACATGATTAAAATTAGGATACTAAGCTGATTGAAATTTGGATAAAAAGATGATTGAAATGTAACTATTAATTATTGCTTGAATGAGAGCTATCATGGGACTAAATCCGGTGTGAGGGAGGCAATATGGGAGATTATTGTGTAATGAATACCCAAAGCAGTTCTATGAGCTGAGTTTTTTAATCTATAACTTTATCTAGGGGTTCTGTCCACCACCGCCCGTTGATCTACATGTAGTGAGCACTGACAGGAGAAGTCATTGAAAAGTTTGATAGGGTAACAGTATGGGCTGTAACAGCTGAGATGGGTAAGGGCTGTAACAATGAAGTTCATGAATGCCCCCAGACGCTAAGATTTCCTCGGGAACACGATATGTGTACCTCTCGGGCTGCTGCGCTGTGATTGTTGCTGGTGATGAGGATATAAATACCTAAGTTGATTTATAACGTTATACAGGGATTCTGTATGGAGATATGAAAGGAGCACTATTTCCGAATATGAAATCAGTGGAATTAGAGTATAATAGCTAAAGAGATAGAGAAAACACCTGTCTCCGGATTACGTTTTAAACTAAGGGCAACCATGGCATCCGTGACAGAGGGAGAAGTGTCCATCCATGTATATGGGTAAGATAGTCTAGCTAGCTACATTTTCAGACACTACACATTTCTAATTTTGTCATAAAGTAATTTTCATTTCAAGTTAAAGTGTACGGTTAGCTAGCTAGCTAAAGTTAGCTGGCTGGCTCACTAGCTAACATTATGTGTATGATCTGTGTAGTAATATTATTCATATCTCAGAGACATTTGCTTTGCTAGTTATAGCCTAATACTAACTAGCTAACACTGAACCTGGTTGGTTAGCTACCTGAAGATTAATGCAGGGTAGTAACATAATGAGTCGGGATTATAGTTCATTGTTTAGCTAGCTAGCTAGCTACCCGTCTTAACAAAATACTCTACTATGCAAGTAATCATTTCAATAGAACATTAATGATGTCCTTGTGACAACTGTTGATAGACGTAGCTGGTCAATTTGTTCTGGCTATCTACTCCGATTTCAGAGCACTCTTATTTGAGTGTGCCAGAGCGCAGAATAACTGACGAATTTAAGAGCGCTCCACGCCTGTTGAATATGACTGGTGTCAGTAAACATTGGTAAAAAAAAGCGTAAATTGTTGCCAGCAGCACAGTTGCAGTCACCAACGCTCTGGATAACCAGATCTGCTAGGGTGAGTAAAATGACCAGAGTGAGCTGTTCTCTCGATTGTGTCTGGAAGGTGCTAGCAAGCTAGCCAACATCACCCAGTTAGCTTGTCTGCTGTTGTTAGGACAGAACACTCGGATCAACCTTTAAAGAGATGCGTGGGGCTAAAGCTTAAGAGGGTGTGAAAGATGCCGACAAAGAAGAGCTCTCCGGTAGGTGTACCAAAACATTCAAAGGCAATTTTGTCAAAAGTGAGAAGCTTTCAAAGCAGAATTCCTTTCCCATTCTTTCTCAACTGTAGTTGGTGATATACCCTTTCCTAGCTCGGAGTCCCTACTGTTATCCAATGTAAAAAACAACATTTTTCTACATCAAACCGAATCGAGCCAGTCGGTCACATTCGTCATACAGTGAATAATTTGTCTGGATTTCCTGAATCATAAATGCCCTAAACTAAATAGAGTAGAGTGAGTAGATCTAAATGCATGGAAGGATAATTTGACAGAGAACAGTGTGAGACTCACCCCGTCTAACCGGCGGAAGTAATGGTAACAATGGTGTTCACTATGGCCCTGTCCCTCACCACTATGGCCCTGTCCTTCACCATCTACCGTGAGACCTGAGTCCGAGCCAGAAACCTGTACACAGCATCCAGTCGAAGCTATCAACTGCTTTTTCTCTCACACCCATTAATAGTATAACCTTTATTATGATGACAGTATTACCATACTAATTAGATTGTATAACCCAGAATAAAGGGTTTGAAATGATGAAGTGACTGCTTTTATGGGTTGATTTTCCTTACTTTAATAGAAGTATATAAACTTTTGATATAAACTATAATCTAATGCTTACCTTAAAATGTAATGATAATAATCACAGATTGAGTGATAAGAGGAGGGAAAGTGATGGAAAATGTAATTGGTGTGCTGCAGTCAGCATGCCAATTGCACACTCCCTCAAAATTTGAGACATCTGCTGCATTGTGTTGTGTGACAAAACTGCACACTTTAGAGTGGCCTTTTATTGTCCCCAGCACAAGGTGCACCTGTGTAATGATCATGCTGTTTAATCAGCTTCTTGATATGCCACATCTGTCAGGTGGATGGATTATCTTGGCAAATGGGAAATGCTCACTAACAGGGATGTAAACAAATTTGTGGCAAAAAAAAGAGAAAATTAGCTTTTTGTGAGTATGGAACATTTCTGGGATATTTTATTTTGGCTCATGAAACATGGGAACCACACTTTCCATGTTGCGTTTATATTTTTGTTCAGTGTAATTCCTCCCCCAATTTTCATTTTCCGGGAAATAGCACCTTTGATGAAGGGGATATTCCAAACTAATAGAGATGGGAAGAATCGACTCATCTCCTGTTTAGTGAGAACCACTCACAGTTAGGATTTGTCCCAAATGTAGGCCTAGTGCACTGATCTGTTCAAAATTAGTGCACTATATAGGGAATAGGGTGCCATTTGGGATGCACACTTACATTCAGGCACGATAGAATGTTCTTGGAATGGCCAACTAGCAGCTGTTTAAAAAAATAATATTTTGCCATTATTTTATTTATTGACTGAGAACACATTCTCAGTTGCAGTAATGACCTGGGGAATAGTTACAGGGGAGAGGAAGGGGATGAATGAGCCAATTGTAAACTGGGGATTATTAGGTGACCATGATGATTTGATGGACAGATTGGGAATTTAGCCAGGATACCAGGGTTAACACCCTTACAATACGTGCCATGGGATCTTTAATGACCTCAGAGAGTCTGGACACCCGTTTAACATCCCATCTGAAAGACAGCACCCTATACAGGGCAGTGTCAATCACACAATTTATTGGGATAAAAAAAATTAGACCAGAGGAAAGAGTGCTTCCTACTGGCCCTCCAACACCACATCCAGCAGCATCTGGTCTCCCATCCAGGAACTGACCAGGACCAGCCCTGCTTAGCTTCAGAAGAAAGCCAGCAGTGGTATGCAGGGTGGTATGCTGCTAGCATACATTTTTAAATGTTGACAAGTGATAGAGTGAAACATATCATTATCTTGAATACTATAACAACTGCAGCAACCTTAGACATTTATTAGGAATGCCAACCTTCTGTTGAATGAAATTGGTTCATGCCATGATTTTGACAGGAAATTAAAATGAAAACTGACCTAAATTTGACCAATGCCCTAACACGATTTTACAGCATACACAGCTTGTATACCTTCTACTGTACTATCGATGTGTATAGGGTGATTTCATTATAATTTGTATTTACATTTTTTAGAATTTCACTAGTATATAATTATTTCAATTATTAAATTAGTATTTTACATTTAATTTACTAGCAGACAGTTTTCCAAAGCAGGGATGGAAACACCTGTAATAAGTTTGATCCTATCATTTACAAAAACACATTAGACATCAGTATTAACATTATAAAATGCAATCAACCACAGTAACATTCACACATTGCATACAAAGCCAACTTTTGTTTTCTACAATATATACAGTGTTGTGAAGTATTAAAAGGGCAGTGCCATCAAAAACTTGATTTCCTGTTATTCTGATGATATTTCCACAATGAGGTCGAATAACACTATGAAGTTGTGAAAATGATGTAACAGATTTTTTTAAAGAATGTCTGGAATTTCAGCCTGTTCAGGTGGGATGAAGTTTTTGACCAAGATCATAACATCACAATCAGATCTTATTATTCTGACCAATGACCAGTCATATTTTATTTGCACGCGTAATCCTCCTACTTTGAAGGGTTAAGCTGAGTAGGCTCTAGAGCAGGGGTACTCAACTCTTACCCTACGAGGTCCAGAGCCTGCTGGTTTTCTGTTCTACCTGATAATTGCACACACCTGGTGTCCCAGGTCTAAATCAGTCCCTGATTATAGGAGAACAATTTAAAAAACACAGTGGAACTGTCTTCGAGGTCCAGAGTTGAGTGAAGGGGTCTAGACAATTAAATCCGACAATCAGGGCTGTGTATTTATAGTAAATACATTTTAATTTGTATCAACGCCCAAACGATCAGACTGAGAATTTCAATGTCGAAAGGAGTCTCAGAGAAATAAATGACAAAAAATATATTTGGAGTTATTTTCATGAAATAAACAAACACAGTGATGTATTAGACATACAGTGATGATTTAAAAATACAATTAAAAACCCTTTTAACATTGTGAAAATTAAATATACAAAAGTAGGCACAAGTAATTATGTAAAGGTAATCAACGAGGGGATATGCAGTCTATAGAAAATAATACACAACGTGGAAGGTGTGTGCCAAGGTGCGCAGCAGAGTGGCACTAACCTTCCACGGAGTTGCATTATTTTCCATAGAATGCATAGAGCTCAGGGTTGATTATCCCACTTATACCACGGCTATAATGCCTTTGTCTCTTTTCGACTCCTGACATGTTCATTACTATGAGACAGCTGGAGATAGAATTTGAATATTGAAACAATGTTGCAAATGTCAGACAGCAAGGTTTATACAAATCTCCGCTGTTGAAAACAAAATGTTAGTCTAAAAGAAATGTGAGATAATGTAGTGGAGATCAAGTTTATAAATTGCTTGGCAGGGCTGACGAGACAGTGGATTGAGCAGTCAGATGGAACAGAGTAAATACAGTTGTGGCCAAAGGTTTTGAGAATTACACAAATATTAATTTTCACAAAGTCTGCTGCCTCAGCTTGTATGATGGCAATTTACATATACTCCAGAATGTTATGAAGAGTGGTCAGATGAATTGCAATTAATTGCAAAGTCCCTCTTTACCATGTAAATGAACTGAATCCCCAAAAACAGTTATACTGCATTTCAGCCCTGCCACAAAAGGACCAGCTGACATCATGTCAGTGATTATTTTGTTAACACAGGTGTGAGTGTTGACGAGGACAAGGCTGGAGATCACTCTGTCATGCTGATTGAGTTCAAATAACAGACTGGAAGCTCCAAAAAGAGGATGGTGCTTGGAATCATTGTTCTTCCTCTGTCAACCATGTTTAACTGCAAGGAAACAGGTGCCATCATCATTGCTTTGCACAAAAATGGCTTCACGGGCAAGGATATTGCTGCCAGTAAGACTGCACCTAAATCAACCATTTATCGGATCATCCAGAACTTCAAGGAGAGCGGTTCAATTGTTGTGAAGAAGGCTTCAGGGCGCCCAAGAAAGTCCAGCAAGCGCCAGGACCGTCTCCTAAATTTGATTCAGCTGTGGGATCGGGGTACCACCAGAGCTTGCTTAGGAATTGCAGCAGGCAGGTGTGAGTGCATCTGCACGCACAGTGAGGCAAAGACTTTTGGAGGATGGCCTGGTGTCAAGAAGGGCAGCAAAGAAGCCACTTCTCTCCAGGAAAAACATTAGGGACAGACTGATAATCTGCAAAAGGTACAGGGATTGGACTGCTGATGACTGGGGTAAAGTAATTTTCTTTGATGAATCCCCTTTCCGATTGTTTGGGGCATACGGAAAAAAGCTTTCCGGAGAAGACAAGGTGAGCGCTACCATCAGCCCTGTGTCATGCCAACAGTAAAGCATCCTGAGACCATTCATGTGTGGGGTTGTTTCTCAGCCAAGGGAGTAGGCTCACTCACAATTTTGCCTAAGAACACAGCCATGAATAAAGAATGGTACCAACACAACACAGAGCAACTTCTCCCAACCATCCAGGAACAGTTTGGTGACGAACAATGCCTTTTCCAGCATGATGGACCTTGAGTCCATGGCCAGGAATCTCCCCAGACCTTAATCCCATTGAGAACTTGTGGACAATCCTCAAGAGGCGGGTGGACAAACAAAAACCCACAAGCATTGATTATGCAAGAATGGGCTGCCATAAGTCAGGATGTGGCCCAGAAGTTAATTGACAGCATGCCATGTGGATTGCAGAGGTCTTGAAAAAGAAGGGTCAACACTGCAAATATTGACTCTTTGCATCAACTTCATCTAATTGTCAATAAAAGCCTTTGACACTTATCAAATGCTTATAATTATACTTCAGTTTTCCATATTAACATCTGACAAAAATATCTAAAGACACTGAAGCAGCAAACTTTGTAGAAATTAATATTTGTGTCATTCTCAAAACTTTTGGCCACGAATATAGGCATTTTAACATCATAGATTTAGCCGGTGGTAAATGGTGGAATAGACACCATTTACGGTTTTAACCAATCAGCATTCACGATTAGACCTTGTAGCCCACGCTATATTACCTCGGTAGAATTCGATGGCTATAGTTCATTCTTACATGTTCGGTTTGAGCTGCTTTTGAAAGCAAAAGTTTAATAAAAAAATGTATACCAGCAAATTAACACATTTCTAGTGGCAAATGTGCTAAATTATAGCCCTGGTATGAAAGGGATTATCAACTCGGGGTTTTCTGGAAAATAATCCGTGGAACACAACTTCCAGGTCCTTCAGTATTTTCCATAGAACGCAGAGCAACTCATTGATTATCCCTTACATAATACACACTCTAGAATACAAGCCAATCATAAACAAGTATTCAACAATACCGTGGTATAAAGAATGTTTATGCCTCATATCTGTTGACCTTTTCTAAGAAAGTAAAAACATAAGAAATCATGCATCGTTATTAATGATATATGTGTCTGCTGTCTACCTTTTCTTTTTAAATATATATATAGTGTATTTACAGTAACAGTCAAAAGTTTGGACACACCTACTCATTCAAGGGTTTTTCTTTATTTTTACTATTTTCTACATTGTAGAATAAGAAAGACATCTAAACTATGAAATAACACATGGAAAAAGTAGCAACCAAAACATTGTTAAATCAAAATGCAAAAGTGCCTTGTTGAAAATTAATTTGTGGAATTTCTTTCCTTCTTAATGCGTTTGAGCCAATCAGTTGTGTTGTGACAAGGTAGGCGTGGTGTGACGTGGTAAGGTTGGACCCAGGTGCAGAGAAGAGACCAGAAAAAACAACAAACACTAAGTATCGAAAATTCACTCAGGAAACAAATGCACACGGTAAACAATTCAAGCTTCTGCAAAGGACCACAGAAAACACACCTCTTTAAGCAGGGACACAATGATGAAATAATAAGACACACCTGCCTCCCTCTGGTGCCAGGAGGAACCATGACAGGTGGTATACAGAAGATAGCCCATATTAAGTCCATATTATGGCAAGCACAGCTCAAATTAGCAAAGAGAGACAACAGTCCATCATTACTTTAAGACATAAAGGTCAGTCAAAACTGAACATTTCAAGAACTTTGAAAGTTTATTCAAGTGCAAGTTCAACCATCAAGCGCTATAATGAAATTGGCTCTCACGAGGACCTCCACAAGAAAGGAAGACCCAGAGTTACCTCTGCAGCAGAGGATAAGTTCATTAGAGTTACCAGCCTCAGATAGCAGCCTAAATAAAAGTCACAGACACATCAACTGTTCAGAGGAGAATCAGTGTGAATCAGGCCTTCATGATCGAATTGCTGTAAAGAAACCACTACTAAAGGACACCAATAACAAGAAAAGACTTGCTTGGGCCAAGAAACACGAGCAATGGAAATTAGACCGGCGGATATCTGTCCTTTGGTCTGATGAGTCCAAATTGGAGGTTTTTGGTTCCAACCGCCATGTTTTGAGACACAGAGTAGGTGAACAGATGACCTCCACATGTGTGATTCCCACCGTGAAGCATTGAGGAGGAGGTGTGATGGTGCTTTGTTTGTGACACAGTCAGTGATTTACTTAGAATTCAAGGCACACTTAAACAGCATGGCTACCATTGCATTCTGCAGCGATACGCCATCCAATCTGGTTTGCGCTTAGTGGGACTATATTTTGTTTTTCAACAGCACAGTGGCCTAACACACATCCAGGCTGTGTAAGGGCTGTTTGACCAAGAAGGAGAGTGATGGAGTGCTGCATCAGATGACCTGGCCTCCACAATCACCGTACCTCAACCCAATTGAGATGGTTTGGGATGAGTTGGACCACAGACTGAAGGAAAAGCAGCCAACAAGTGCTCAACATATGTGGGAACTCCTTCAAAGCTGTTGGAAAAGCATTCCAGGTGAAGCTGGTTGAGAGAATGCAAAGAACGTGCAAGCTGTCATCAAGGAAAAGGGTGGCTACTTTGAAGCATCTAAAATAGAAAATATAATTTGATTTGTTTAACAGTTTTTTGGTTACTACAGTACATGTTTTCATATGTGTTATTTCATAGTTTTGATGTCTTAACTATTATTATACAATATAGAAAATAGTGAAAATAAAGAAAAACCCTTGAATGAGTAGGTGTCCAAACTTTTGACTGGTACTGTATATTGAAACTGCAGATTTACAATCCTGTCTACAAGAATGTGAAAACATTTACTAATAAATCCGTCACAATGTGGAGGTACAAAATAAATATGCATCATATACAATTGTGATTGACAGGAATTTAACATTTCTGATCAACGTCATGCATCACACAGATGATGCCATTCATTTCCTTTTGCTGTCACACACCCTTCAGAGGGAAGTCCGAAGGAAGCATTCGTCTCTTCACGCAGTGACTGGGCTGGGTCTTACAGAGCCTCTGTTTTTGTGACCAGAGTATTCACCGATAAATGAGCCATCTTCGTTGAACTGGCATTCTTCTTCGTCCCCATAATCGCTGTCCCCTCCCATGCCCCGATCCAGGGAACATTGGCTAGCCTTCAGTGGGTTTTCCTCACTGTCACACAGCACAAAGGACAGAGGCTCATTTTGGTTACACACACACACACACACACACACACACACACACACACAATTTTGGCTGCTATTTTAGATTTCATGTTAGTCTTAAGGCGTCAGTATGCTTCAGTCTGGCTGGCGTGAAAGCATACTCCCTCAAGACTTTCACTTCAAATACAAGAAAAAAGCAGCCACAGTGCTGTTATTCGATTTTGAGATTCCGTAGCCAGAATACCCTCAAAATAGTCCGAATGAATCTAAGATAACTCAAGAAATCTGTCATTAATTTAGACGTTTTTGCAGAGGAATCTAACTTCGATTTTTGGTGCACTATTTCTCAATGAACAACAAAGACTTTATTGAAGAATCCTTAATGTTATTGTCAGTCGACTAAAAGTCTGGACCGTTTTAGTCTAGTTTCAGTCAGTCATTTTTTTCATTTAATAATTTATATTTACCTCTAACTTCCTGTGTTAAGAGATGCTTAAATTCAGATAGCCTTGTCCAACTACAATAACCTCCTATATCTTAGCTGGCAACATTGCTATTGTGGTAGATTGTAGCATACTCTATGGTTAATCCTGGCTATGGTTAAATAGCTGGATAAAGTTGAAACAATTTACGGCTCCAATTCTCTCCTCGTCATAACCATCTGAGGGGGATGAATTACAATGATTCACTTAAAGAGGGAAGTATCTGAGCTTTTCAACAATGACAGAATTATTACAGTAATACTATATCCCAGGCGTTGTCTTAGAAAGGCCTGAAAATTTGACAAAGACTCTTCTCCATGCTCCCGTCCGGTAGGTGGTACATCAAGGCTCAGACCAACAGACTCCTAAACAGCTTCCATCCCCTGGCTATAAGACCGTTAAATGGCTAAAAACTACTGCTCTCCCTCTCCCACAGACTATCCACACTGACTCTATGCCCATCCACAGATCTCTACCCACTCAGACACAACCTACGCTGCTGCTAAAAATATTATTGATGAGATGTATTACCCCATTACGCTGCTGTCCATTGATTATCAATTTCCAATAACATTTGTATATTTATCCTGCTACTGGTCACTATTACTCCTGTTTACATTTGGAAAGTATTCAGACCTCATGACTTTTTCCACATTATATTACGTTACAGCCTAATTCTAAAATTGATTAAATAAAACATTTTCCTCATCAATCAACACACAATACCCCAAAATGACAGCAAAAACAGTTTTTTGCTGCAAATATATTAGCAAATAAAAAACAGAAATACCTTATTTACATAAGTATTCAGACCCTTTGCTTTGAGAGTGTAGTGCATCCTGTTTCCTTTCATCATCCTTGAGATGTTTCTGCAACTTGATTGGAGTCCACCTGTGGTAAATTCAAATGATTGGACATGATTTGGAAGAGACACACCTGCCTATATAAGGTCCCACAGTTGACAGTGCATGTCAGAGCAAATACCAAGACATGGGGTCAAAGGAATTGTCCATAGAGCTCAGAGACAGGATTGTGTCAAGACACAGATCTGGGGAAGGATACCAAACAATTTCTGCAGCATTGAAGGTCCCCAAGAACACAGTTAAATGGAAGAAGTTGGGAACCACTAAGACTCTTCCTAGAGCTGGCAATCGGGGGAGAAGGGCTTGGTCAGGGAGGTGACCAAGAACCCAATGTCACTCTGACAGAACTCCAAAGTTCCTCTGTGGAGATGGGAGAATCTTCCAGAAGGACAACCATCTCTGCAGCACTCCACCAATCAGGCCTTTATGGTAGAGTGGGCAGACGGAAGCCAGTCCTCAGTGAAAGGCACATGACAGCCCGCTTGGAGATGGCCAAAAGGCACATAAAGACTCTCAGACCATGAGAAACAAGATTCTCTGGTCTGATGAAACCAATATTGAACTCTTTGGCCTGAATACCAAGCGTCACGTCTGGAGGAAACCTGGGACCATCCCTACGGTGAAGCATGGTGGTGGCAAGTTGTCTAGCAGAAGGGACCAGGAGACTAGTCAGGATCGAAGGAAAGATGAATGGAGCAAAGTACATAGAGATCTTTGATGATCCAGAGCACTCAGGACCTCAGACTGGGGCGAAGGTTCACTTCCAACAGGACAACGACCCTAAGCACACAGCCAAGACAATGCAGGAGTGGCTTCGGGACAAGTCTCTGAATGTCCTTGAGTGGTCCAGCCAGAGCCCAGACTTGAACCAGATTGAGCATCTCTGGAGAGACCTGACAGAGCTTGACAGGATCTGCAAAGAAGAATGAGAGAAACTCCCCAAATACAGTTGTGCCAAGCTTGTACCGTCACACAGAAGAAGAGTCGAGGCTGTAATCGCTGCTGAAGATGCTTCAACAAAGTACTGAGTAAAGGGTCTGAATACTTACAGTATGTAAAAGGTGATATTACATTTTTTATACATTGGCAAAAATGTCTAAAAACCTGTTTTGTATTTGTCATTGTGGGGTCTTGTGTGTAGATTGAGGGGGGGACAATTTAATCCATTTTAGAATAAGTCTGTAACGTAACAACATGTGGAAAAAGTCAAGGGGTCTGAATACTTTCCAAATGAACTGTACATATTACCATGCATAGTTATATATTCCTGCTACCAGTCACTTTTCAGCTCAGTTCACATGTACAGTGCCTTGCGAAAGTATTCGGCCCCCTTGAACTTTGCGACCTTTTGCCACATTTCAGGCTTCAAACATAAAGATATAAAACTGTATTTTTTTGTGAAGAATCAAGAACAAGTGGGACACAATCATGAAGTGGAACGACATTTATTGGATATTTCAAACTTTTTTAACAAATCAAAAACTGAAAAATTGGGCGTGCAAAATTATTCAGCCCCCTTAAGTTAATACTTTGTAGCGCCGCCTTTTGCTGCGATTACAGCTGTAAGTCGCTTGGGGTATGTCTCTATCAGTTTTGCACATCGAGAGACTGACATTTTTTCCATTCCTCCTTGCAAAACAGCTCGAGCTCAGTGAGGTTGGATGGAGAGCATTTGTGAACAGCAGTTTTCAGTTCTTTCCACAGATTCTCGATTGGATTCAGGTCTGGACTTTGACTTGGCCATTCTAACACCTGGATATGTTTATTTTTGAACCATTCCATTGTAGATTTTGCTTTATGTTTTGGATCATTGTCTTGTTGGAAGACAAATCTCCGTCCCAGTCTCAGGTCTTCCAGAATGGTCCTGTATTTGGCTCCATCCATCTTCCCATCAATTTTAACCATCTTCCCTGTCCCTGCTGAAGAAAAGCAGGCCCAAACCATGATGCTGCCACCATCATGTTTGACAGTGGGGATGGTGTGTTCAGTGTGATGAGCTGTGTTGCTTTTACGCCAAACATAACATTTTGCATTGTTGCCAAAAAGTTCAATTTTGGTTTCATCTGACCAGAGCACCTTCTTCCACATGTTTGGTGTGTCTCCCAGGTGGCTTGTGGCAAACTTTAAACAACACTTTTTATGGATATCTTTAAGAAATGGCTTTCTTCTTGCCACTCTTCCATAAAGGCCAGATTTGTGCAATATACGACTGTCCTATGGACAGAGTCTCCCACCTCAGCTGTAGATCTCTGCAGTTCATCCAGAGTGATCATGGGCCTCTTGGCTGCATCTCTGATCAGTCTTCTCCTTGTATGAGCTGAAAGTTTAGAGGGACGGCCAGGTCTTGGTAGATTTGCAGTGGTCTGATACTCCTTCCATTTCAATATTATCGCTTGCACAGTGCTCCTTGGGATGTTTAAAGCTTGGGAAATATTTTTGTATCCAAATCCGGCTTTAAACTTCTTCACAACAGTATCTCGGACCTGCCTGGTGTGTTCCTTGTTCTTCATGATGCTCTCTGCGCTTTTAACGGACCTCTGAGACTATCACAGTGCAGGTGCATTTATACGGAGACTTGATTACACACAGGTGGATTGTATTTATCATCATTAGTCATTTAGGTCAACATTGGATCATTCAGAGATCCTCACTGAACTTCTGGAGAGAGTTTGCTGCACTGAAAGTAAAGGGGCTGAATAATTTTGCACGCCCAATTTTTCAGTTTTTGATTTGTTAAAAAAGTTTGAAATATCCAATAAATGTCGTTCCACTTCATGATTGTGTCCCACTTGTTGTTGATTCTTCACAAAAAAATACAGTTTTATATCTTTATGTTTGAAGCCTGAAATGTGGCAAAAGGTCGCAAAGTTCAAGGGGGCCGAATACTTTCGCAAGGCACTGTATATAGATATCATTGTTATAAAGAATACTATATTTCCATTGACGGAGTGATGCTGAATGAAATACTCAACTTACCCTACTCTCCTCTACTGTTTTACACTTGTTGTGTCCTGTGGATGTGGCAAATAAATATTGAAACACCATTCGTATTTTAAAAATTGGGAAAAAGCCACTGCAACATGGCAATGCAGCTTCTGACGTGATCAGAGCAAAAATGGCCAATATGAAAGTAAGAGAGGAGATATTATTATTTATTTACAGACTTTAACAGACTTTGGTTACCAATGTAAGTAGAGCAGTAAAAATAAATGTTTTGTTAGTCTGATATACCACTGACTGCCAGCCAATCAGCATTCAGCGCTACAGCTACACAGTTTATAACAGACCACATACAACGTGTATGAGAAAACATGTATTTTTACTCTTCTTATTAAATTGATAACCAGTTTATAATGCAATAAGACACCTCTGGGTTTTGTGGTATATGGCCCATATGCCACGGCTGGGGGCTGTATCCACAGGCACTCCACATTGCGTCGTGCATTAGAACAGCCCTTAGCCGTGGTATATTGGTCATTTACCGCAACCACTCGGGCCTTATTACTTAAATATGGTACACCGCACAGCCCTAACTCCAACAACAGAATGGTGAAGGCGAATACCGGTCATTAAAAATATTAATGAAAGTAAACAGCTGATTGGCCAGCTCAGCCAATGAGCCAACATTACGTCACATTATATAAGTAAATAGCAAGCATTTTTGAAACAGCTGGTTTGATACAAGTTTGAGGTTGAATTTTTGAAGTGTTTTTTCTAAAACGTCAACATTATTTGGTTATGAGTTAACAGAATATGAACTTTTAAAAAGTGAGATTTTCACTGGACAGTTATTTTAAAAATATTCTGCAAAGGCATGCATGCGTATGCCTGAACAAAACAGATAAAAAGACACTTCATGGCAAATATAATGTCCATTAGTCTCGTGGAATTCTTGTCTCATCACATTTTCTTCAACTGAAATGAAAACTAATTTGTTATATTTATATATCTCGTCTCGTTATCGTCATTAGTTTTTGTTCAGGGAAAATAGATAATTAAATGAATATTTTTTCGTAAAATGTAGTTATAGTTGACTAAATTAAATATGCACTATGTAGAAATAGTATCTAATTTCAGTTTGTGTGACAAAACAAGCAAGTATAGTGTAGAGAATTATTGTACCATCTAAACCATGAATGGGCAACTGGCGCCCTTTTGTAGTTTCTTTCATTTATTGATTACATTTTTGGGAACTCAGTTGGGGTCTCAACTTACTGTTGAGCATTAGAATACACAAGGCACAATTTCGAAATGTGGTTGTGCATCAGCAGTCACTCAATTTGCCCATGTCAGGAAATTGTTTAGATTGGTAAAATTAGTCTAGCGGCAAACTGTCTAAAATTGTAGTAAGCATGGTAGAATTACCGACTGGGGTGGTGCCCTGTCACGTCCTGACCATAGAGAGCCTTTATTTCCTATGGTAGAGTAGGTCAGGGCGTGACTGGGGGTTAGTCTAGTTTATATGTTCTATGTGGGGTTCTAGTTTTGTTTTTATATGTTGGTGATTTTGTATGATTCCCAATTAGAGGCAGCTGGTAATCGTTGTCTCTAATTGGGGATCATATTTAGGTAGCTTGTTTCAACCTGTGTTTTGTGGGATATTGTTTATGGGTAGTTGTATGTCAGCACGCCATTGTCGTCACCTTTCGTTATTCTTTATTGTTTTGTGTGTTTCACTGAATAAAAGATGCCTAACCCAGATCACGTGACATGCCAATTGATCACGTGACATGCCAATTGATCATCAGTTATCATATTAAAAATTGTAAACATTTGCATACCCACTATGGCAAAATGTGTAGAATTACATTAAATGAATTGTAAAACAGATATTGTTTTCTCTCCATCCCATGGCAAAATTAGTAGAATTGCATGAAATGTTAGAAAATTGCAAAATCTTCTCTCCGCCGCAATGCAAAACGTGTAGAATTGCAGCAAACTTGATTTAAAACGGCAATATTTAGCAGAAAATTAACTTAAATAAATGTTTTGTTTTCTTTGCTATCACAAAGGGGCGCCGCTACAATGGGTGGGGAGGTATGGATGACCCACGAACCACTGCAGCCCCTCATGATGAGTTAAGTTTTTTTTGTAGATACCACCCGCATCAAAGTTGCCCATCCCTGATATAAACCGCTGCGAAATATATTTTCCATAACCAAAAATATTGTATTTTCAGCTGTTTGAAGCTGGTGTACAAAACTGAAAGTAAAAGATGCAAAAACTGAACTTCAAAACGGGAGGCATAGAAATAGCGCACATAGAACATGTCTACCGATTCTTAGACTTGCTTTCAATGAGAATGACAGATCTATAACACACATTTCTATGTGAATTTGGTTGGGTCGCCCAAAAAGTGACATATTGCAGCTTTAACACTGATATACACACACTCGCACACAGAAATGCTCACACAAACAAACTCACAGACGTGTGCGCACATGCACACGGAAACACACACAGCTAGCATGGCTTTAACATAGCGGGTGGGGGTGTGGTTTTGATGGGGAAAGGGTGGATGGGGGGCTACTACCGTACAATCCCTTCACTTCACTAATTGCTAATTGCCAAGGCTTCAGGACGGAAGGCAATTTCAAATCTCTTTAGATGGAAATTGCCCGAGTGCTGCTCATTCCGTACAGAGAGGCCATATGCAATCCCAGACAAACAGCCTGTCATTCCTGGTATTCCCAGGGGAGCACGCCGGGGCCAAGGAGATTAGATGCCAATTTAAGACTGGGCACATGGCCAGCTTGCAGGTGTCTCTCGACAAGACAAAGGGTCACCTCAGTACCAAGGATTTCTTATCACCCTCACTAAAGCCCAGGACCATCAATATGTGGTAATACTCTACATTATCTCTGTCCCATTTAGCATTCATAATTCAGTGTGATATGATAATTTATCAAATTGTTGTACATACTGAATAGTCAACACAAACACGAGACAATTGATTAGGGGAAGCATTAAGATGTAGATGTGAAGATTTACATATCAGGCCTTTAAGATATAATTTTCAATAATCTATTAAATCATCCAACATTAATCTTCTCATATCTGTATGATATTAGGTAATGTTTCAGTTTACACTGGCCTCATTTGAATTGCTACCAATCTCTCTTTCTTTTTTCTACATCAGAGCTGGCAAACAAGTGCCTGTATAACACTAAGTGTTATGTTTATTGGTGAAGTGCGGCAGCCGGTGCGACCCATCATGGGCTGTGTTCGAATACCCATACTAAACCTACTGTATACTACATACTTAATGAGTATATACAGCATACTATTAGTTCATTTTAGTATACTGTAAACTAACGGTATTATTTTAGTTGAGCATACTAGAGCTTTACCTGTGTATCGGAAGTTGATGCTGTTGCTATGGAACCTCTTGCTAGCTTTTTAGCATAACAAATGACTAGCTAAACATTTTACGATTTCGTGAGTGTCTGTAAATTCAAATCTGCAGTGCCGGAGTGCGCTCTCGGGGTTTGTAAATCCAGAGCTTTGTCAGACTGTAAATTCTGAGTGTTTCGCTCTCAGAGCGTTCAAAGCGCACCCTGGACTCTCTGGCCGAGGAGTAGGGTTGATCCGAGCGTTCAACGGCAGTCAAGCACCCAAGCTAACTGGCTAACGTTGGCTAGCTACTTCCAGACACAAATGACACACCTCACGCTGACCATTTTACTCACCATAGCAGAGCTGGTTAGGCTGTTATGTTCTCCAGAGCATTGATGATTTAACAATGAATTAACAAAGTCCATTGAAATGCACAACAACTATACCACTTAGCTAAGAATGTGAATAATCAAGTCAATAAACGTTAGATAGCATATAGTTAATATACTGCCTGTCAAGTTCGATGTATTAGTATCCAACTAACGTTAGGTAACTAACTAACATACTAGTACATACTGCTGTAATGCTATGCGGCTCATAAGGATTTAAAAGTCATTACTTTATTACACTGCCCAACATTTTCTTAACATTTGTCATTAGTTAGTTCAATTAATTTGTTTTCGCTCGTCGGACATTGGCTGCATATTTTCCGCCAATTTCGTCAAATCTGAAAATGTTGTGAAGCCACGGCCATTTTCTGAAGAATTGCATTATGGGCCCTACAAGTACGGAAATAGTGTCCTATGCGTGTATAGTTCGTATTTTGGCAAGTTTAGTACGGCATCCAGGAACATTTACTCAATTCATGTCACAAATATTACGGTTAGTATGAGTATTCGAAAACAGCTATTGTCACGTCCTGACCGTAGTTCCTTTTTATGTCTCTATTTTAGTTTGGTCAGGGCGTGAGTTGGGGTGGGCATTCTATGTGTTGTTCTATGTTTTTGTATTTCTGGTTTTGGGCTGGTATGGTTCCCAATCAGAGGCAGCTGTCAATCGTTGTCTCTGATTGAGAACCATACTTAGGCAGCCTGTTTTCCCACTATGATTTGTGGGTAGTTGTTTTCCGTTTCTGTGTTTGCACCACACAGGACTGTTTCAATTTTCATTTCTTTCCTGCACTTTGTTCTTTTGGTATTTTCTCGTTCTGAGTTATTAAAGTTATCATGGACACGTACCACGCTGCATTTTGGTCCGATCCTTCTTATTCCTCATCAGAAGAGGAAGACAATCGTTATAGCTAAGCCGTGACATCGCCATGCTGTGATAAAATGACTGCAGAGTTGCTGCTAGAGTCTCGGGTTCATTTTGGGCTCTGATCTGAATCCAACTCCCTCCTCGACCTCAGCTGCAGCGCCTTGCTCTCTATGAGAGAGGCGTTAACTGGGCACTGCGTGGTCACACAGACATGAGAGAGATGGAAGTACATCACTGATTTTTGATGACTTTGGTCATCAAAAGATGTCTCGCCTTTGACCGCCCGTTTAGTTTTTTTTCCAGCTTTGAAGGAAGTATTTTGTCCTACATGTCTCAGAATAAATCATATTTTAAAGCACATCTACTACATAGGGAGCAACATACAACAAATGTGTTTGAGATTTTACGGAAGTGCACATTCACCCACCCAGACACACATTGACAAAACATATACTGTACACAATATCCTACTCTACAGTACCATATCAATTTAAGGACAACGACTACCTACATTTTTTGTTTACTTAGCTGCTTTCATTTCTGTGCTGATCCAAGAAAAGCGCATGCATATAAGGTTTTCTTTTGGGACAAGAGAGATGTACAGTAAGAAAATCATGAAAAGTATGGAAGTTCTTCTAATCTCATTGCCACAAAGCTCAATCATAAATACATTATAGTGAAAATACATATTGCTGTCAATGTAAGCACTTCCATATTAAATCTCACCATTCTCAAGAACAATAGCAAATGGCTCACCTGTAATCACAGAATGTGTCATCATTCATGCCCTGGGACTCAACTTCAGGGTGGAGATCCTCTTTTTCCTTTACTGCAAGATTGAAACATGACTATAACTATTAGCCTAGTACCAGAAAGCTCTATACAGACTCTTAGAATGTTTTCATTCAATTACATTTAAGGGAAGGAGATTGTCGTAACACTTCACAACAACAAAATGTATAAACAATTGATAAATAGTTCCTCATTATATAATGGTAAACATTCATTAGCATTACCATTCATAAAGATTAGGAACATTTATTATAGTGTATAAAGCATTTATAAGCATTTATATTGTCTTATTCATGAAGGGTAATAGAAAATGTGACCGGACATCGTTCAAAGTGACACTGTGGCAGATCCCGGTTGTGAGAAAGTAACATTGTCCCTGCATTGAGAAAAAGCAGGTCCTACCTTCAGTACAAAACAGTATTATTTTGATTGATCAAATGACATGTACCAGGAAGAGTCAGTGTGGTTTTCAGGAGTACATGTTTGATTGCATTCCATCCCTGAAATATCGAGTGACAGGATGAACCTTTAAAAAGGTAACCTTTAAAAGGTACTCTGCTTAGTTGAACCATATAGGGTTCTTCAGCTTGTCTCGATAGGAGAACCCTTTTTGGTGCTAGGTAAACCCTTTTCAGAGGGTTCAACCTAGAACCCTCCACTGTATGAAGGGTTCTTCCTAGAATCTTCTATAAATGGTTCTACTAATCACCCTTTTATCATCTAAAGGTTCTTCCTAGAACTCTCTATGAAGAGTTCTCTATGAGAACCGTTTTATCTTTGAAGGGTTCTTCTTAGAACCCTGTATGAACAGTTCAACCAGCCTTATTAGCCTTTGATATATGTAATGTATTGTCATAAAAAGTTTAATTTTAAAGGCCTTTCTTTGAGGGCCTAGCTATACTCTATCGCAGTAGTTTGAATCTCCTGGTTTACAAGCCACATCAGGTATTCAAGTCCTGCAACCCACATTCAGAATGACTGACAGGGTAGGGAAGATTAATTAGTGAGGCTACCTAAATCATCTAAACTGGAAAAGACATCTCAGTAAAAGGTGAAATAAGTCTAACTACTAACAGATTGGATTCATTTAGAAAAATATACTGTATGTTAGAGATGAAAAGGTTTTTGGTAGAACCCTTCATAGACGGTTGAATGAAGACCCATTCATAGAGGGTTCTACTGTAGGCCAAGATAAAGGAAACACTTCAGTTGTTTGAGCTGGTATAGTGTGGGTCGCAGGTCCACTCAAGAGGGCAAACAAAAAGTAAACAAAAATACCAATAAATAGCCAATCTGAGTGATCACCTTCAACCTATGATGAAGAATTTCTATACTGATGGTAGTAGTCTCCTTCAGGATGACAATGCCCCAGTCCACAAGTGGTCATTGAATGGTTAGATGAGCACGAAACCCAACGTAAACCATATGCCATGGCCGTCTCAGTCACCAGATCTCAACCCAATTGAAAGTTATGGGAGATTCTGGAGCGGTGCCTGAGACAGCGTTTTCCACCACAATCAACCAAACACAAAATTATGGGATTTTCTTGTGGAAGAATGGTGTCGCATCCCTCCAATAGAGATCCAGACACTTGTAGAATCTATACCAAGGCGCAGTGACGTTGTTCTGGCAGCTCGTGGTGGCCCGACACCCTATTACGGCACTTTATGTTAGTGTGTCCTTTATTTCACAACACGTATGTAACACAAATGTGTAATTTTCTCAGTTGAAACCACAGAAGGATATGAACAACAAACATCTCAAATGACCAAAAATATCTCCTCAACCATCCTGAGTGCTCTTTTGTGCGTCTTTTCAAAGCGATTTCCAACAGCTCTATGTGTAAATATGATTAAAAAATAAAGGGGCTTTTGAGAGATACAAAGGAGAGGGGTTTCATGAAAAGCATCAGGACAAGTAAAGGAGGGAATACAGGGGTGATGAAATATTCAGTGTTCATGTTAACAGCTCCCACAGGCGGAAATGGTAGGGGCGAAAGAGAGCGGGTGAGACAGCAACACCTTTGTGAGGCCAAGACGGGTGCACAAAGGCTCGAGAAGAGCCGGGGCCGGCTCCAGGTGAAGGCGGAGAAGGGGAACAAAGCTGGCTGATTCCAACCTGTCTTTTTGACAACCCCAGTAATCAGCGGTGCCGGGCTGGGACACGAGGGCCACAGCACAGAGAGGAGGGACAATTGGGAAGGAAAGAAGGCCTCTAGCACCTTGCCGATGTTTCACACACAGGGTTGAATGGGGTTTGTCTGATTTCCCACATGCATGGACTGATTGGCATGCACGTTATGCAAAGAGCATTCCCACACGTCACAACTTCCGCCGAAGTTGGTCCCTCTCCTAGTTCGGGCGGTGTTCGGCAGTTGAAGTCGCCGACCTTCTAGCAATCGCTGATCCACTTTTCATTTTCCATTGCTTTTGTCTTGTCTTCCATCACACCTGGTTCCAATTCCATTAATTACATGTTGTGTATTTAACCCTCTGTTCTCCCCCCATGTCCTTGTCCATAATTGTTTCCTTGTAGTGCTCGTGCACGGTATGCTGGTATTACCGAGGTTTGTTTGACCCATTTATTTGTATTGTTCTGTTGACGGTGGTTTATGGATATTAAACGACACTGCTGTAAATCAGTTTTCGCTCTCCTGCGCCTGACTTCTCTGCCGCCAGTACGCACCTCACTACAACAAAGCTGAAGCCGTTGGCCAGGTTCGGGGTCCATTTTATTTCACTCAAATCAGGAAATTAACAGGCATTCAATTTGTTAATAAATACAAAAAATCACCATTGAAAACAATAGGTTAATGTTTGGTTGACGAGTTGAAAAGCAATTTATTTCCTCTATCGAATTAAATAGATGCCAAAACCAGCAAAGTTCAAAGACAAAACTGACCTTGGACACTGGAAGACATGTTTGGGTGAGGTGGCGTACCTGCGTATTTGCCACCCTTGTTGCGGGTCACGAAGCATGCGATGAGCACGGTGAGGGTGAGGAGAGCCACAGCGCACATCATCCCGATGAACCAGCCCTGGGTGGAAACTCCCAAGTGAAGACTGGCCAAACCTAACCCACCCCAAACAGACAAATGAGGTTAGTTTGCCCCATGCCCCAAACAACTCATATAACAACGAGTACATTAGAAAACAGATTGGCATGTGAACCATATGGAAGTCCGTTGAGGTCATGAAAATAACATGTTTTTCTCAATAGACCTCCATAGTACAATGATATCCCCTATTGTTTGATTATTTCACTTTCCCCTGGTAACATTTGTCAATAAAATAATATAAAATGAAGGACACAGGAAATAAAAACATCTCACCACAGACGCTGTCGATAATTGTCGACAAATGCTTGTCAATCTGGTATTCTGTTGTTGTGAGTGGAATGGACAGTTGATGGCTACCAATTGCACAACATGGGACTATTCTCTCTTACCTTTGACCCTGGTCTGTATAACGTCTTCGAAAATACTAGCATTACCGAGCCGTGACTTAGCCAAGAGACGCACAGTGTACACCGTCCCAGGCTCCAGCCCGTCAATCAAGTGGAAATTCTTAGAAGTGTTTACTGCTTCTGAAATCCTCCAGTTACCTTCACCTACAGGATTCGCACAACCATCATGTGTTATTAGTCAGGCTAGCAGCACATGGTAAGGACTATCGCCATGCTAAACACTACTTCTACGACAACAACACTGAAAAATACATTGTTTACATTTCAGATAATGGAAACAAAGTATAAATAATTGTAAGTTACTGAAATGCAATAGCAGTCAGTTTGTGCATACAGTACAGTCAAGCCTTATATATCCTTATAACTAGGGCTGTGGCGGTCATGAAATTTTGTCAGCTGCTGATTGTCAAGCAAAAAACTACCGGTCTCACTGTAATTTACCGTTAATTAACATAAACACATTTAGCATCTCCTGTCTTCCACACATAGCCTACAAGTTACTGATGCAGACCTTTGGAACATCTACATTTTAAAAAGTCAAATAAATCCATGCAATATAGCCAACACCATCACAATAAATCCAGTATTTATTTTAGACAGGTCTAAAGACATGAAGAAAATGTAGTCTATTTCAGAAGAACAGAATAGCATACTCTGCATGGTCCTTATGTTAGGTCCTGATCTGGCTCTGCCATATAGCTTTGAGTTACACTAGTTAATTTAACAGAAAATATTTGCTTAGAATTCCGTAACATTATTTTATATTATTTTATAGTATGAAGAATACAATTGAACCTAGTTGAATAAAATAGAAAGGATCTTTTCTCCACACATGCATTCTGTGTGGAGCGGTTAACAAAGAAACAGGTACTCCCTATATGCTTAATTTATAGTTATTTATGTAACTTTAGTTGTGATACAAATGTTGGGCTATATGTTTAGATTTTTAATACATTCTAAGGCTGTATGATATGACTCTAATGATGATTTGAAAAAAGTTCCATGAAAGGCATGAGCTCTGCTTTGTTACTTGCACAGGTCGCACACACTTCATCAGTCTCTCATTCACAATTTGACAAGCACTTGATAATGCCTCGGATTTCCCGGCTGCATCCCCTTTGTGTGGCCCTAATTTCCCTAAAAAGATTCATGTATTTTGTGGCGAGTAGCCGTTATGCCCTTTCGCTGAATATAATAATTATAAATCCCTTCTCCCTACTGCCTGCCCGAAGCACCTCTCACTCACATGGCTCTCAGTCACATGATTGGGTCTTCCTCACAGGCTACAAGTGAAGACTGACACATCGGGGACGCAACTGCGTGCATCCTTATCCAATTCCGTGGCGCATATTGAAGATATTGGAAGAACTTTCCACATTTACTTTTCATCAGCCAACAAGATGAGTAGGCCTAACAAACATAAAAAGCACTAGCCTATGTCAATCTACTATCCCCATAGTACAAAAGTTGACCTATTCTGTGCGAGAAATAAATATTCCAAACATAGTCTGGGACAATTGTGGGATGCGAAAGGTCCAAAATTAATACAACCACTAGCATAAAAAAAACATGTTTTAAGCAATGAGCCCGACGCAACAGATGAGAACTTTAGCTTAAAACCTTGATAAACGAATAGGCTATTTCTTCACAGCAATGCGCACACACAGAAGGGGAAAATGTTCCATTAGCAGGAAAACACCACAAATGCAATTATGCATGTAATGATTTTATTATAAAGGTGCATTTTTATGGTGAAAATGAGCTTCCCCAAACTTGAAAACACTCGCGCTGCGTATGTATGCCAGTTAGGTACTACACCCATTGTAAAGCGAATTCATGTGCTTCATTTTAAGATGTTATTTGGCCACTTTAGTTGTGATACAAACCTTATCATAACACATATGCCTATGGGCTAGGCTACATGAGGTGTGCGATTATGATTTGAAAAAGTAATTTTTTTTAATGCATGCGCAGTTATTCTTAAGCTGGGCATCATTGATAATATATAATTCACAAGTGATAGGCTAATATTGTCACCCATCACACTATTCTTATCTTTACATATACTAAATAATATATGTGTGAAATTTGTTTTAATTTAGAATGGACCATTATCATGCACCTGTATTGAATAGGGGCAGCGGGGGGAAAAAAACATGTAATCTATGCACTTAAGTAGCGAATGAAGGATGCCTTTCCCATGGTTCATTTTCATGCCAGCCAGGTAGACTTTACTCCTGTTTTAAAGAGAAGCCATTTGCTTAATATTACAATGGTGGATAAATAAATATAGTAAGTCTAGCCTATAGAAAGCTGATGGGATCATCCTCTTTTTAATAGAGGCCATCACTCTGTTTTCTCACGGAGTTACATAGCCTATAGAAATGTTGAGCAACATTAGCTCATAAGCTCTCATGAAGTGTATTATTCGATTTTTGATTACATTTGCATTGATGTCAGAGTGATTAGAGGGACAATAGAGTAGTTCGCCAGTTCAGTAAGCTACTAATGACCATCAGCAGCATCAAAGCTTGGAGAAGCCTAATTACCGTTACTAAACGGTCACATGGAATTTGACTACCATCATGACTCGTGACCACCGGTGTGGCGGTAATATGGTCACCGTAACAGCCCTACTTATGACATATAACTACATGCGTCCACAAAAAAAAAGAGTAATACACTAGCAATGTGCTACTTTTTAAAAAAGCTGTGGGGGTTAGAGAGTAGCTTACGATTATTCATATAAGCGACATAAAGCTGAGAGTCCTGTTGCTCGTCCCCGGCAGTCCAGCTGATTTTTACAAAGGTGTCACTCACATAGGAGCTTATGTTAAACAGGGCTGGGACTGATAAAGAGAGAAGAAAGGAAGGGGAAAGAAAAGAGAGGCAGGGAAGAGAGGATTAGTGAAGCCAAATCGGATCCCCCAAGTAAAGAACACTGCAGCCACTAGGCACCCTTCAAGGAGACTGTTAGAAAGCAAGGCAGGCATCCTCTACTTGATTGTGTGGAATTGGATTTGGTGTACAGGGAGATATATAACTTAGGCAGGGTCTTCTGAGCTGCCATTTATGACATCCCACATGCAATAATATCTAAATAGATCCGACTACTTAATGTCTGGAAATTGTATTGTTGTCAGAGACACAGAGTGGAAAATTCATCATATTAGAAATATAGCAAAATACAAAGGAGCATCATATTAGAAGTGTGAGTAGGTAGTATTTATTTATTTCACCTTTATTTAACCAGGTAGGCAAGTTGAGAACAAGTTCTCATTTACAATTGCGACCTGGCCAAGATAAAGCAAAGCAGTTCGACACATACAACGACACAGAGTTACACATGGAGTAAAACAAACATACAGTCAATAATACAGTATAAACAAGTCTATATACGATGTGAGCAAATGAGGTGAGATAAGGGAGGTAAAGGAAAAAAGGCCATGGTGGCAAAGTAAATACAATATAGCAAGTAAAACACTGGAATGGTAGATTTGCAATGGGAGAATGTGCAATGTAGAAATAAAAATAATGGGGTGCAAAGGAGCAAAATAAATTAATTAATTAAATACAGTAGAGAAAGAGGTAGTTGTTTGGGCTAAATTATAGGTGGACTATGTACAGGTGCAGTAATCTGTGAGCTGCTCTGACAGTTGGTGCTTAAAGCTAGTGAGGGAGATAAGTGTTTCCAGTTTCAGAGATTTTTGTAGTTCGTTCCAGTCATTGGCAGCAGAGAACTGGAAGGAGAGGCGGCCAAAGAAAGAATTGGTTTTGGGGGTGACTAGAGAGATATACCTGCTGGAGCGTGTGCTGCAGGTGGGAGATGCAATGGTGACCAGCGAGCTGAGATAAGGGGGGACTTTACCTAGCAGGGTCTTGTAGATGACATGGAGCCAGTGGGTTTGGCGACGAGTATGAAGCGAGGGCCAGCCAACGAGAGCGTACAGGTCGCAATGGTGGGTAGTATATGGGGCTTTGGTGACAAAACGGATTGCACTGTGATAGACTGCATCCAATTTGTTGAGTAGGGTATTGGAGGCTATTTTGTAAATGACATCGCCAAAGTCGAGGATTGGTAGGATGGTCAGTTTTACAAGGGTATGTTTGGCAGCATGAGTGAAGGATGCTTTGTTGCAAAATAGGAAGCCAATTCTAGATTTAACTTTGGATTGGAGATGTTTGATATGGGTCTGGAAGGAGAGTTTACAGTCTAACCAGACACCTAAGTATTTGTAGTTGTCCACGTATTCTAAGTCAGAGCCGTCCAGAGTAGTAATGTTGGACAGGCGGGTAGGTACAGGTATACCTAAGTATACCTAAGGAGGAAGGAGTTGCATTCACAGGAATCAAGCTGGGAGGAATGAGAGAGCAGTTATGCCCTGAAATGAAAGACGCACCTCAAGTTCCAGTGTACCCATTGAAACAGTTTCTAAATTTCTACAATAGTCTTGTTTACGTAATGACCCATTTCAAATTGTACTTTGTCAACATTTACAACGGAGGTCTACTAATGGTAGGCTCAGTGCTAGGTATCAATGCAGTGTTATTGAATGCTGAAACAATTGTGTCCAGGCTCTACAAATTGACATCTCGCCACCAATTACAAATGCCTATTTATGATTAAAAATGACGCTGCTACCACTACTGTATACTATAGTGGCGTCATTCAACACATTCTTTTGAAGGGCCATTACATTCTTGCATTAATTCCATATCTTATTTGGAATTACAAGCCTAAATCCCAGAATTAGCCTAGCGAGCAAAGCTGGTTGAAATGATGTCAAAATTAATGTAAAACAGATTCTAATGACATAATTTCAACCCGTTCTGCCCGCTGGGAAGGGGGCATGTGCCTCTTTAGTTTCGATGGGCATGACACCACTGGTATACTGTTACTAATGTTAGGGCAATGATCATCACACTACTAACCTATCAAAATATCCCACACAATTAACACATTCCGTTTGCAATTCTAACATGTTCCAATGGCATGGGAAATGACTTCATAAACTATTTCCAAAACATTTGAAATGTATTAAGGATCTAAAAATCCACTCCAAACTATAGCTTTTAAGGTAATTGTTGAAGCAAAGATAGGGTAGAATGCCTTTTACATTCAACATGTTATAATTCAATGTGTTACAATAAAACGTGTATTGTGTAATTCATGTATTTCCAACGCATTTTTAAGTAGATTTCCGGTAAGGTACTGTATTTGGAATTCTATCCAGGAAGCCTATGGATACATAGTCCTCTCAGTGGGTGCCACAGCTGGAATGGAGGAGAAATCTTCAGAGGGAGAAGAGTTCAAATAAGGCACCACGTCACAAACATGAGGAAAGCTAGTCTCCAGGCACAGTCAAACACCAAATACCATACACGATGCATGCACGCACGTACACACACACATACATACACACACAGCCATAATCCATCAATACACACAACACAAAAAACTACAACCATCATATATCAATGATGATGACAGCCAAATGGTACATTTTTAATCAGTCAGACATATGCAAGGGATAAAAAGCACCACACTAAAGCCAGGTATTGATCTTTTCAAAACAACTGAAATTATGAAATGTGCTTTATGAAGAGCTTATACACTGAGTATACCAAACATTTGGAACACCTTTCTAATATTGAGTCGCACCCTCTTTTGCCCTCAGAACAGTGTCAATTCTTTGGGGCTGGCCCATTTTGACTCCAATGCTTCCCTCAGTTGACTGGATGTCCTTTGAGTGGTGGACCATTCTTGATTCACACGGAAAACTGTTGAGCGTGAAAAACAGAAGCGTTGCAGTTCTTGACACAAACCGGTGCGCTTGACACCACTATCATACGTTCAAAGGCACTTACATTTTTTGTCTTTCCAATTCACACTCTGAATTGCACACATACACAATCCATGTCTCAATTGTGTCAAGCCTTAAAAATACTTATTTAACCTGTTTCTTTCCTTTTATTTACAATGATTGAAGTGTATTTAACAAGTGACATTAATAAGGGATCGTAGCTTTCACCTGGATTCTAAATATCACATACAGTGCGGCAAAAAAGTGTTTAGTCAGCCACCAATTGTGCAAGTTCTCCCACTTAAAAAGATGAGAGAGGCCTGTAATTTTCATCATAGGTACACTTCAACTACGACAGACAAAATGAGGGAAAAACATCCAGGAAATCACATTGTATGATTTATAATGAATTTATTTGCAAATTATGGTGGAAAATAAATATTTGGTCAATAACAAAAGTTTATCTCAATACTTTGTTATATACCCTTTGTTGGCAATGACAGAGGTCAAACGTTTTCTGTAAGTCTTCACAAGGTTTTCACACTGTTGCTGGTATTTTGGCCCATTACTCCATGCAGATCTCCTCTAGAGCAGTGATGTTTTGGGGCTGTTTCTGGGAAACACGGACTTTCAACTCCCTCCAAAGATTTTCTATGGGGTTGAGATCTGGAGACAGGCTAGGCCACTCCAGGACCTTGAAATACTTCTTATGAAGCCACTCCTTTGTTGCCCGGGCGGTGTGTTTGGGATCATTGTCATGCTGAAAGACCCAGCCACGTTTCACCTTCAATGCCCTTGCTGATACAAGGAGGTTTTCACTCAAAATCTCACGATACATGGCCCCATTCATTATTTCCTTTACACGGATCAGTCGTCCTGGTCCCTTTGCAGAAAAACAGCCCCAAAGCATGATGTTTCCACCCCCATGCATCACAGTAGGTATGGTGTTCTTTGGATGCAACTCAGCATTCTTTGTCCTCCAAACACGACGAGTTGAGTTTTTACCAAAAAGTTATATTTTGGTTTCATCTGACCATATGACATTCTCCCAATCTTCTTCTGGATCATCCAAATGCTATCTAGCAAACTTCAGACGGGCCTGGACATGTACTGGCTTAAGCAGGGGGACACGTCTGGCACTGCAGGATTTGAGTCCCTGGCGGCGTAGTGTGTTACTGATGGTAGGCTTTGTTACTTTGGTCCCAGCTCTCTGCAGGTCATTCACTAGGTCCCCCCGTGTGGTTCTGGGAGTTTTGCTCACCGTTCTTGTGATCATTTTGACCCCACGGGGTGAGATCTTGCGTGGAGCCCCAGATCGAGGGAGATTATCAGTGGTCTTGTATGTCTTCCATTTCCTAATCATTGCTCCCACAGTTGATTTCTTCAAACTAAGCTGCTTACCTATTGCAGATTCAGTCTTCCCAGCCTGTTGCAGGTCTACAATTTTGTTTCTGGTGTCCTTTGACAGCTCTTTGGTCTTGGCCATAGTGGAGTTTGGAGTGTGACTGTTTGAGGTTGTGGACAGGTATATTTTATACTGATAACAAGTTCAAACAGGTGCCATTAATACAGGTAACGAGTGGAGGACAGAGGAGCCTCTTAAAGAAGAAGTTACAGGTCTGTGAGAGCCAGAAATCTTGCTTGTTTATAGGTGACCAAATACTTATTTTACACCATAATTTGCAAATAAATTCATAAATTGAATCCTACAATGTGATTTTGTGGATTTCTCTCTCATTTTGTATGTCATAGTTTAAGTGTACAACATATCCTGAGGCTGCATTTATTGTAGCTGGGGATTTTAACAAAGCAAATCTGAGGACTAGGCTGCCAAAATTCAACCAACATATTGACTGTCCTACTCTCACTACTAAGACTCTCGACCATTGCTATTCAAACTTCCGGATGCTTACAATGACCACGCAGCCCTCCTTTTGGCAAATCTGACCACAAATCCATCTTTCTCCTCCCGTCTTATAGGCAGAAACTCAAACAGGAAGTGCCCGTGCTTTGTACTATTCAATGCTGGTCTTACCAATCGGAATCCACACTCTCAGTCCCATCAAAGCTGGGACCGAGAGACTGAAAAGCAGCTTCTATCTCAAGGCCACCAGACTGCTAAACAGCAATCACTAACTCAGAAAGGCTGCTGCCTACACTGAGACCCAATCACTGGCCACTTTAATCAATTGATCACTAGTCACTTTATACAATGCCACTCCAAATAATGGCACTTTAAAAATGCTTACATATCTTACACTACTCATATCACAAGTATATACTGTATTTTATACCATCTATTTCACTTTGCCTTTGCTGCTCGACCATCGCTCATCCATATACTTACATTTACATATTCTCATTCACTCCTTTAGATTTGTGTGTATTAGGTAGTTGTTGAGGTATTGTTAGATTAATTGTTAGATATTACTGTACTGTTGGAACTAGAAGCACAAGCATTTCGCTACAACATGGCATAGACTGACCAGGTGATTCAAATCAAATTGTATAGGTCACATACTTTTATTTTTTTATTTAACCTTATTTATTTAAGTGAATGTGATACCGTAGAATAGTTTAGCCTGTCCGGAAGCAAGACGTCGGTCTCGGCGACATGGCTGAATTTCCTTTTACAACATGTCGCATTAACATCTGCTAACCATGTGTATTTGACAAATACAATTTGATTTGAGGATTGTTTTGATCACGTGGACTGGGATATGTTCCAGGTAGCATGCAAAAATAATCTAGACGCATACACGGATACAGTGACTGAGTTCATAAGGAAGTGTATAGGAGTACCCACTGTGAATTTTTAAACCTATCCTAACCAGAAACCGTGGACAGATGGTAGCATTCATGCAAAACTGAATGCGCGAACCACCGCCTTTAACAATGGCAAGGCGACTGGTAATATAAACAGTGTAGTTATTCACTCCACAAGGCAATCAAACAAGCTAAACGTCAGTATAGAGGTAAAGTGGAGTCGCAATTCAATGGCTCAGACATGAGATGCATGTGGCAGGAAAACCAGCCACGTCGCTGAGACTGACATCTTGCTTCCGGACAGGCTAAACTATTCTACGGCATCTCATTCACTTAACAATGCTTACATATCTTGCATTACTCCTCTCATATGCATATACTGTTTTTTCTATACTATTCTATTGCATCTTAGTCCGTTCCGCTCTGACATCGCTCATCCATGTGTATATAGTCTTAATTCATTCCTACTTAGATTTGGGTGTATGTTGTGTAATTTGTTAGATATTACATGTTAGATAATACTGCACTGTTGGAGCTAGAAGCAGAAGCATTTCGCTACACCCGCAATAACATCTGCTAATCACGTGTATGTCACCAATACAATTTTATTTTGTTTGATAAATATGTGTATGTCTTGCCTAGTTAAAAAAATTTTTTTAAATATGTGACCTATACAATTTGATTTGATTCACCTGGTTCACCTATGTCATGGAATGAGTAGGTGATCTTAATGTTTTGTAGATTCAGTGTATAGTTACAGTAAATGCAATAAAGAGGAACAATGGGTACATATTGAAGATGCACATGCTTATCCCGGGAATCTTTTTACGTGTCAATTTTCAAAGGATAAAGCCAAGGACATTAACAACGTCCTAGTTAAGAACATTATAAAAATATGGAAAGAACATTTTAAGTATTCTACAAGAATCAATATCACTCTGTAAAACACAATCTTTTGGAACAATACTTGGATAGCTTTTCAGAATTCACTGATAACTTTGTCCACATTGGAAAACTAAAGGCATAGAAACCATTAATGACTTGGTAACAGGAAATACATTTGTTTTCATGACAAAATTAAAAAGTCATTTTGGACTGAACAATGTAGATAGTTTCAAATACATGCAACTTAAAAGTGACTAAACACAACATTTCGATTTGAAATCTTTTGGACATCAGAGCAACCTTGAGGGAATCTTATTTGTGTCCCGTGTGCTCCCTTCTCCGGCCTCTAGGTCACCAGGCTGCTCGTGTTTCTTGTTTTAAAGATCCGTTCCTTTATTAAATGTATTCACTCCCTGAATTTGCTTCGCGACTCTCAGCTCACATTGTTACAATTTGAGTCAGGAAAAGATATTCATATGATAGGGAAGATATACAAAACCTTGCAGAGAGCATGTCCAACTGACAATCTCTTAGGAAAAAATATAACTATTGGAACCAAGACTTAAAAAGAACTGATGTTGGCACAAGATGGAGGGAAAGTTGGAGCATAACTAAGGAAATTAGAGTTAACGATAATTTTAACGCTTAATCCAGTATAAACTAGTGTATAGAATTTATTGTACAAAAGACAAAATTAACAAATTCTGCAGCACAAAGCCAGAGTCAGGTCTTAGGTGTAAAACAAATAATGACTCAATAATCCATGCTTTCTGGGAATGATATAAAGTCCGGAAATTGTGGGTGTAGCTAGAAAGTTGGCTGTCAGAAGTATTACAATGTAAACTTGCTTTTAATCCGTCTGTCTTCATATTTCAAGACATGGCATGTGGGGGTGTAGTGAGATACCCAATGGGTTGGACAATTTTCTTCATCACTCATCTTGAAACGCGCCATCATTAACACAATGGAAAAATCAAATGATTTAATATTTAAATACTGAAAGTGCGTGGGCTACGGAAAGAAACAAAATGGTGCAGTTTCAGGCCATGTGGCGGAAAGTGATGTGGCCGCCGGAGATCAGGGTGGGTGTGCAAGTGGGTCTGGGCAGGTGTGATGTAGTTGATGTTTGTACAATGTAGTCGTTTGTACAGTATGTGTATGTTTTGTATTGTTTATAAAATATCAAATGAAATCGTTAAAAAAAGAAAAAGGGATCATAGCTTTAACCTGGATTCACCTAGTCAGTCAATGTTATGGAAAGAGCAGGTGTTCCTAATGTTTTGTGCACTCAGTGTAATTGAATCTCTGGTGATACACTGTTTTTCTAAGGGATTTTTGGTAGGAGGTTTTGCTATCGGTCTTAAATGCAACATACATTTTTTTCTCACACTTTTTTGCTACACCATGAGGAGACAGACAAAAATAGATGGTTTTAGACCAGTTGAAGAGTCCCAACACATTGTTCTGATATCACTGCTGTTGTGTCCTTGTATCACAGCTGTTGTTCTTGTATCACAGCTGTTGTTCTTGTTTAGTTTCTCAGTAGTTTCTCTTTTTCTATTTCCTTTGTACCATACACTTATTTCTTTCTCTCACGCATGTCAGTCTCTCTCATCCTCTCTCTCGCTCACAGGCAAACACCCACACTCAAATACAAACAGAAACAAAAACACACAACCCACACTTTCCCATATTCCCAGGATGCATCTCACAGTGCCATGAATGTTCCATTGTATGTAGTATCAACTCCATACTCTCTATCACCTCCCATCAATGTCTCCAAACTCATTGCGTTCCAGCTCCCCTATTGCCTATTGTAGATAACAATGACGGACTTGGCCAGAAGGCACACGTGCCCAATAGGCCCTTTTATCTCCATTCAGAGCCATATACTCTACCATGTTCAGTAATGACAGACACTATAATGTCCCAATAGGAGCACTGACTCCAAGCACGGACTACAACTCCCTTCAACACTTCAAAAACTGGTTGTCTCAACAATGAGTTCTCATTCAGCTTCATCAACGTGGCTGCCTGATATTTGCTAAAAGTTGTCAGAATATACAGTTTGTCTCATAATCTAGATGTCAACCACAAAACAACAAAAGGGTTTGAAGCTGTTGTTGAATATTTGTTTGCACAGTGTAAACTATACATGTGTAGTAGTATTTGTCTTGACACGAATGGATGCGATTTCAAAACCATGTCTGCAGTTGTAGGAGAAAGTTTAGGGTTATTTACCATTACCTTGTTTTGTCTACTAGTTCGTTGTAAAAAAACAAGCTAGCCTTTTAACTTCCCACATCTCCCCCATATGATATAACAATGTGTAACCTACAACATTATCCCAGTTTGATATGTTACTTGAATGCGTTCATGCCCATATCAGCAAAAAATAGAACAGAATTCTTCCTCACTGGCCTCCCGGGTGGCGCAGTGGTTAAGGGCGCTGTACTGCAGCGCCAGCTGTGCCATCAGAGTCCCTGGGTTCGCGCCCAGGCTCTGTCGTAACCGGCCGCGACCGGGAGGTCCGTGGGGCGACGCACAATTGGCCTAGTGTCGTCAGGTTAGGGAGGGATTGGTCGGTAGGGATCTCCTTGTCTCATCGCGCACCAGCGACTCCTGTGGCGGGCTGGGCGCAGTGCACGCTAGCCAAGGTTGCCAGGGGCCTGGCTTCCGGGTTGGATGCGCGCTGTGTTAAGAAGCAGTACGGCTGGTTGGGTTGTATATCTGCAAGCCTTCGTCTCTCCAGAGCCCGTACGGGAGTTGTAGCAATGAGACAAGATAGTAGCTACTACAACAATTGGATACCATGAAATTGGGGAGAAAAAGGGGTAAAATAAAAAAATAATAATAAATAAATAATAAAAAAAGATTTCTTCCTCACAGCAGAAAACTGCTGTAAAAACTTTACCAACTTTTCCATTTTAAAATAGCCTAGAATCACACAGTTATTATTACTTCCAAAAAAAAAGCATTTTGTGGACTCTAATAAATCAACAATGTTGTTTGGATTATTGTTTGAAGAGTGCTGAGATTATATTTGGTTGTGAGCTACAAGCGTACCGACACCTACTACAAGCAACCGTAGCTGCGTTGCGTAGTGTTTTGTTCCGTAGCGTAAAGTAATCATTGAGTTTAACACAGCCATCAACTCCCTCAACCATGATCCATCCCCCTGTGGATTGGCTACTCACTTGCTTCTGTGACCGTGCTACCCTCCTCCATGCGCTGGGGTCCGCAACCCACCCTGGTGCAGGCGCTCAAGTAAAACATGTACTTGCTCATCTCCCCCAGGCCCTGCAGGAACCACTGGGTGGTGTCGGCACTGCTGACGTTCACCTCCTGCATGTCCCCCATCGCCAACGTCTCATTTACTATAGAAGAAGAAAATAATAGAAGCCATTTAGCAGACACTTTTATGCAAAGCGACTTACAGTCATGCGTGCATAATTGTTTACATTTTTTATTGAACCTTTATTTAACTAGGCAAGTCAGTGTAGAACAAATTCTTATTTACAATGACGGTCTACCCCGGCCAAACCCTAATGACCCTGGGCCAATTATGCGCCGCACTGTGAGACCCCCCAATCACGGCCGGATGCGATACAGCCTGGGTCTGTAGTGACGCCTCTAGCACTGAGATGCAGTGCCTTAGACCGCAGCGCCACTCGGGAGCCCGAGTTTTACGTATGGGTGGTCCCAGGAATCAAACCCACTATACTGGCGTTGCAAGCGACATGTTCTACCAACTGAGGTACAGAGGACCACCCAATAAGAAGATAAACACACACACATACACAAAAATACAAATTTGTTTGGAGAGGCAGAGCTCACAGTCAAACATTCACATGACACGGGTCATGACTTTTGTGAGCTGACGAGGAAAACAAGACTCTAGTTACAAGACTTGACTAAGAGTCTGGGGCCTACTCATATGCTGTAATTAGGCTCCAGAGGTTTTCATTGTCAGGTCTCGTGGTAAATAAATGGAGATGTTAGTATTATAGTATTTTACCCATCGATTACAGATTCCAATTACTGCACTTACAATTCACTGCCTCCCTTTTTTCTGTATTAGTGCCTTTCCATGTTATTCCTAAAGACGTTGCTCTGAAGCAGCATGTACATAAAGAGATACCTCTATAAGGTTTAATAAGGTTTAAGCTTTAATAAGATGTCCTTGTTGTAGTACTGTATATTTGCCAGCCGGTTAGGCTCTCTGAACCAGTTCTATTGTAATGCTTATATTCCCACTGGCTCCTTGTACTTTAATATCAGTGAAATGCTGATATCTGATGACAAGCACTGAAAAGGGCATGCTGGCTGCATTCAGAGGCTTGACTGGCTCAGTGGGTGCTAGAACAACTGCAGGGAAGGGTCTCCCATAACATTTCACACAATGCCTCCAGAAATGTCAGGCAAAAAAAAAATGCAGGTAAAAGGAAAATGTAATGAATGTGATGAAAGCCTCTTACCTCAGTGTTCTCTCCATAAGATAAGTGTTCTCTTCATATAAGATGTGAATGATTTCATTTCAATTCCATGTGATAGAAAGCATATAATGACATATGAACACTAGCCATGTCTTCTTTTGATTTAGTAAATGTTTCCATTCTATTAGGGGAAAAACATAAACTACAATTGATATGCCTATAGAGGTAACCCTCTGCCAGTGGGCAATACCAATAATTGAGCTTTAGAGAGAACCCAATTGACCATTGAGTATTTAAACAGCACCATCTAGTGCAGGTTTTGATAGTGCAGCTATTGGAACAACAGCAAACTGTACTACAGTAAATGACCAGTCTAAACTGACCGCTAGGTAATAGTAGGTCAAGAGTAATATTCAGCTGATAAAATTGTGGTGAAGTTGTGTGTACATACTCATCTACTGTAGTAATACTAGAGGGGTCACATGAGTACATACTCATCAAGTAATACTAGGGTGGTCATGTGTGTACATACTGAGTTGGTACTGCAGGAGATATCCCGTAAGGATGCCGTTGGCCTCAAAGGGGGGTGCCCACACCAGGGTGATAGAGTCTCTCTGGGCGTTTGACACTGTCAGAATGGGCACTTGTTCGGGAACTGTCAAAAATAGAAAAACAAACATTACACATCCGTCATAATCGTATTGAACATACTCCTTAGGCTTACCTTGCTGTGAAATCTATAGGCTTTAGCGTTCACATATTTTGAACTTCATTTTTCAGCAAGGCACACAAATGTTGTATTAATATACAGTATAAGACAAACACTCACACTTACAGTAACATTTTGTGTTCTGTGACAACACCACAGTTCTCAGGGCGGGTGATGTCACTGCACAATGGCTATTACTACAGGACACAGCTAACTATCTCACATCTGCTACACAAAGTTTGCATTGTTGTACTGTTATGCCTTGAAGTAAACCTGTGAGTGCACACATTCCTCTGCCAAATATTTACCTCCTTCTGGAGTCTGGAAGGTGACGGGGTCACTATTGGGGCCGTTGCCCCTTTTGTTAAAGACGTTGACGGTAAGTCTGTACTCCGAGAAGGGTCTGAGGCCAGGTACCATGGCATGGCTCCTGTTCCCTGGGAACGTCAGGAAATGTCTCTCCTCAGGAATTCTGTTGGAATGTAGGAGACTCCGTTTCCTCAGCCAGTGCACCTGAGGGAGGGATAGAATATGAAGAGACTTATATGGCAGCCATTTTGAAGATGATATTCAAATGAGAAAAGTTTTGTTTGTGATGGAGATGGTTTCACAGGACCTTTTTTTTTAAATTTATTATATATTTTTATTGGACATATACACTCACCTCCATATGTATTTGGACAGTGAAGCTAACCATTTTAATTTGGCTCTATACTCCAGCATTTGAGATGGAATGTTTCATATTATGCGACAGTACAGAATGTCAGCATGTCTTGCGAAATTTTGGAGTCACTTTTATTGCAAGTAAGAATAGAATATATTTCTGAACACTTTTACATCCATGTGGATGCTTCCATGATTATGAATAATCATGAATTGTGAATAAGGATGAGATTTTTGTTGCCGCCTCTGAACGGCATCTCACTCATCATTATTTATGATTTATTCATGATTTTTCTTAATCATGGGATCAGAAACATCTCACCTACTCACTTAAAGAAAATAACTCTAGTCATCATTCAGTTACTATTGGACAAAACATAACCCAAAACACAATCAAAACAAACTGCAAATTAGTTTGTAGAGTCGCAAGCTTGATGTAGTTGTCACGCCCTGACCATAGAGAGCCCTTGGTTCTCTATGGTGTAGTAGGTCAGGGCGTGACTAGGGGGCGTTCTAGGTTATATATTTGGTGCTCTTGGTATGCATCCCAATTAGAGGCAGCTGATGTTCATTGTCTCTAATTGGGGATCATACTTAAGGGTTCCCTGTTCCCACCTGCTTTGTGGGATATTGTTTTGTGTTTGTGCACCACGTAGTCACGTTTCAATGTCCGTTTATTGTGTTTTGCTTAAAGTTTCACTTTGAAATAAATATGTGGAATAACATCTGCTGCTCCTTGGTCCTGTTCGTACGACATCCGTGACTGTAGTCAATGCATGAAATACTAAACTTTTGACTTCTTTAATACTTTATAAGTGAATATGTTCAAATGAATTATTCAAATGGGAGGACATATATTTATGAAGATACCCTCAAATAAAAGGTGACATTCTGTACTGTCACCTTATATGAAACCTTTGATCTCAAATCCCAAAATCTGGAATATAGAGACAAATTTAAAAATGTTGCTTCACTGTCCAAATACAGTGCCTTCGGAAAGTATTCAGACCACTTGACTTTTTTCACATTTTGTTACATTACAGCCTTATTCTAAAACGGATTAAATTAAACAAAAATCCTCAGCAATCTACACACAATACCCCATAATGACAAAGCAAACAGGCTTTTAGAAATGTTTGCAAAAGTATTAAAAATAAAAAAACTTTAATTACATAAGTATTCATACCCTTTCCTATGAGACTTTAAATTGAGCTCAGGTGCATCCTGTTTCTATTGATTATCCTTGAGATGTTTCTACAACTTGATTGGAGTCCACCTTAGGTAAATTCAATTGATTGGATATGATTTGGAAAGGCACACACCTGTCTATATAAGGTCCCACAGTTGACAGTGCACGTCAGAGCAAAAACCAAGCCATGAGGTCGAAGGAATTGTCCTGGGGTCTCAGAGACAGGATTGTGTCAAGGCACAGATCTGGGGAAGGGTACCAAAAAATGTCTGCAGCATTGAAGGTCCCCAAGAACACAGTGGCCTCCATCACTCTTATGGAAGAAGTTTGGAACCACCAAGACTCTTCCTAGAGCTGGCCGGCCAAACAAACTGAGTAAAAGGGCCTTGGTCAGGGAGCTTTAGAGTTCCTCTGTGGAGATGGGAGAACCTTCCAGAAGGACAACCATCTCTGCAGCACTCCACTAATCAGGCATTTATGGTAGAGTGGGCAGATGGAAGCCACTCTTCAGTAAAAGGCACAACAGCCCGCTTGGAGTTTGCCAAAAGGCACCTAAAGAATCTCAGAACATGAGGGTCAAGATTCTCTGGTCTGATGAAACCAAGATTGAACTCTTTGGCCGGCCTGAATGCCAAGTGCCAAATCTTTAGGGAACCTGGCACCATCCCTACGGGGAAGTATGGTGGTGGCAGCATCATGCTGTGGGGATGTTTTTCAGTGGCAGGGACTGAGTAACTAGTCAGGATCGAGGCAAATATGAACGGAGAAAAATACAGAGAGATCCTTGATGAAAACCTTTCTCCAGAGCACTCAGAACCTTAGACTGTGGTGAATGTTGTGGTAGCAGAATCAGAATGATTTAGGTAACATTGATAAATAAGATGTTTTATCAATTTTCATAAGTATGCTTATGTGGAAAAAGTTACTTGGGGCCCAGAGAGGGGAGAGGTCAGGCTTGTCTTCATATGTAAACGTATCTTTTAAACCTTGTGAAGGGATGATTGAGGGGGAACCAATTATCTCTTGGCTCCACAATGTCTGTGTGCCAGTCACTCCTCTCCGTAAGCTTGTCCAGGAGGGGTTGTATTTTTTATGGTAGTATCAAGGATTGACAATTGATATATGCCACTGGATGAGGTAATGTTTTGGTCCTAAGTGGTACCAAGAACGAGATAAGAACTTCGTTTTAGGAGAGCAAACTAAACAATCATTTATAGCTAATGCTGTCTGGCTATAGGATACTCCTTTTTTTCAAGTAAAAGGTTCTTTGTGTAATGTTCCTAAGATCTGTTATTTGTCATGCGAGTTTAGATGGGTGTGTCTTTGCTATAAAGGATCTTAGTTGCCATTATGTTGGCACTCTCAGAGAATTAATTTATAGACACTGAATTGATCTGAGAGTCACAGGGATATGGTGAAGCTCATATAATTAAAGATGGACTTTATGATAACTCTGACTTGTGTGTGGTTTGCTCTCTCGTGATTTGGTAATACAGGAAATTTCCACGACATTTGGCGACGAGGATAGGATAATGAATCTTCACTTAGTGACTGTTCCTGACGATCTAGGTAAATAAATCATGCACAAGTGATCCCTCAAACTTGGGATCTTAGGTAAACCACACTTTGGAAACGAAGCAGATGGACCCACCTTTGATCTGAGAGGAAGCGAGCCGAGTGGATACCACATCTCGAACTGAGTTGAGAGGTGAGGTGAGCGAACCACACACTTGAAGTCAAGTTTTTTAAATATGCCTCTGTTACGTGTACTCTAAGTGTGAATTCCTTTGTAAGGAGCGCACCTCAGAGGCGTAAGAAGGGCCGAGTCAGAGGAGAGTAATCTGAGAGTTTGTGGACTCAAAGATACTCTGCCACTGTCCGGTTGCGAGTGACCAAGAGCTGTCCTGACACTGAATTGATCACAGTGGGGATTGGTGCGGTCTGTGGGAGTGAGGGGCCAGGGTAACTGTGTGTTCTGTGTGAAACATGGTACTTGGTGAAGCCCTATTGGAAGAAGGACCTAATTCTGTGTGTCTGTGTTATTGTCTAAGTGACCCTCAGAGGTGGTGAATTCCAATTATTTTAAATGTGCTAGCCAGGTATGCCCTGGGTTACTCTGTGAGTATTTTGTTATGGGATCACTAGGTAATATTTGCCGGAGCGTTCTGTGTGAGCGGGGTAGGTTGACTCTGTGTGAGTAACCTTTCAAGTATTTTCTGATGTTCTATGTGAACATCTGACCAATCCTGTGTGGGTGATCCTTAAAGTTCTGTGTGAGTACCTAAGATTTCTTGTGTTTTATGTAGATTCTGTGAATTATTTGAAATTATGATAAATTGTATGTTTGTATAATCAATTACTAGAGATTTGATAAAGTAATGCTGAGAATATAATTAGATACAATTTAAACCACCCATTCGTAGACGTATGTAGGTTTTGAGTTGGTATCTTAAATGGATAATTTGATAAAGATGTGGGTTTAAGCACTATTAAAATAGTCTACAAAATCTAGGAAATTGAGCTCTAGAAACTGATTAGAGTGTGTCAACTTTTGGTTATCTTACCCTAACGATGTAACTATAAAACGCATATTGATTATCTCCGTCTGAGTACAACATTTGAAATAAAACTGCCCTTAAGGTCTGAAAATGTTATAATAGTTGCGGGATTTATTGAATAAACGGTTTTCCATAAAGTAAGAGAGAATTCGAGGGAATCTCAACGTAATTTATAATGTCGTACAAAGCCTAAGGTTTTCCATCAAACAAATTATCATTGCGTGATGTAGTAAAGTAATTGAAATACGTTGCATAAGTAAACATAAATCTACTTTTATTAAAAGGCGCAAGATCTGTTTCCTAGTCAATAAATGTCAATTTTATTCTTTGATTGCAAATCTATTCATTTGGCATATGAGAATCATAGCCGGAGTAACGCTTGGACCTTTAAAACTAGGTCTATTTTTCTGGGAATTGCCGATAGTGACGTGTCATGATTTTACTTGTAAAGTGGGTTTATTTGCAGAGAATCTTAGTCATTTACATAGCGTTGGGTTGGTGGTATGGTGGTGAGCATAGCTTCCAAGCTGGAGTCCCGAGTTTTTGATTGTAATTAAACAATTTGTATGTTTTGCCTGGAAAGTTATGGTCGCTAGTGTTTGTATAAGATATAAACTGAACGTTTTAATAGCTTGTTTGGTTCAAATTGATAGAAGGGATAAATTGAACTTTTTAATAGATTGTTTAGGTTAAATTGATAGACTAATTAATTAAACTAAAAATAATAACGAAGCAAATTTTGATGCAAGACTATGTCTGTTCACTAAATTATCTGCTGGATAATGTATTGAGAATTGAGTCGTATTTAAATTACTGTATCAATAGAGGAGACAGTTGCCTAAATTAAAGAAATTCTAAATAATAGCGGAGAGATAATGGCAATAGAGAGGTGCCCACCGAAATGTTTTTCATTCTTATAGATTGTTATTTTTAAAGTCTTGGACATTTCATAAGTGTGAAGAGCAAAGAGAAGAGGAAGTTATAAAGTTTGGTTTTAAAGCTTACGATAGAGGTAAGGAAAAACGTTGAAATGAGAGGGGTTATATATTTTTGCCCACTGGGGAAAAATAAATAGGATTTGTTGAGCTGAAAGTGATGTAGGTGTGAGTAAGGAAACATTGTGATAATGTATTCTGATGGTTATTGATTCTTGGTTTGATTGTTTAGGTAACACCAGTGAATTTGAGCAGGAAAGGTCATGTAGTCTAACATTATAATCTGTTTCCATTATGTGGAACAATGTCAGGTCATTAAAGTTGATTGCAGGTTGAGTAGTTTGGAGCCTATTGGCAGAAGTGTCACACCCTGGTCGAAGTATTTTGTGTTTATCTTTATTTATTTGGTCAGGCCAGGGTGTGGCATGGGTTTTTGTAGGTGGTGTGTGTGTATGGGGATTGTAGCTAGTGGGGTGTTCTAGCTAAGTCTATGGCTGTCTGAAGTGGTTCTCAATCAGAGGCAGGTGTTTATCGTTGTCTCTGATTGGGAACCATATTTAGGCAGCCATATTCTTTGAGTTTGTCGTGGGTGATTGTCCTTAGTGTCCTGATGTCATTGTTCTTTGTTAGGTTACACAAGTATAGGCTGTTTCGGTTTTCGTTAAGTTTATTGTTTTGGTAGTGTTTGTGTTTAGTGTGTTACTTCATTAAACATGGATTGCAATAGACACGCCGCATTTTGGTCCGACTCTCCTTCACACCTAGAAAACCGTTACAAGAAGACTGAAAGTGTATTAATGTTGAAAAGCAAGCTTGGGTCAAACTAGTAAGTTAGTATGTTAAGTGGGGGAGTATCACAGATTTTAATTCTAGTTTTGTTACCTCTATAGTCAAAACAATTTAATATGTTTTGGGAAATTAGCTAGGTTAAATTTGGTTATTTGTGCTTTTCCCCTGATACATAGACATCTGTCTCAGGGGCATCAGTTGTTGTTTTTTGAGAAACATGCTGATTGTGTTTTATTTTATTGAGATATGTAAACATGAGTCTCTGAGCAAGTTTGTCATCTGAACCATTATAGTAGTGAGTTCTTGTGTAGTTTGTTATTTGCATGAATTTATCACTATATCATCTGCATACATTTGAACTTCAGACCCTGTACAGACAGAAGGAAGATCATTAAAGTATGTGCTGAACAGTATTGACCTTTGGGGAATGAAAACTTTGTGGATATGAGTGGAAAATTGTTTTGATTTTTATGGTGGTGAGACAGCGCTAACTTTTGAAAGATTTTAGATTTGTTAAAAATCAGGATAGTTTTTACTAAATTTATATCAACAGGTTGAAATGATTAGATTGCTGATTAAAGTGGTTTGTTTATTTGTTTACTGTTTATTGTTGATTTTAGGTGTTGATTTTACTTAATTAAACATTGTATTATCTGATGTGTTTGAGTAGGATTCTTTCTTCCGGGACGGATGGAAGTTATCTAAAACATTTGTTATGACTAGTTGTTGGTGATTTTAAAATACTATGTTAGATTTATTTCACATTTCCTTTGGATGTGGTAGAGTTTTCCATTTGTTTTAGTGCAAAGGTATCTTAAAGGGGCATGCACGCACATGGAATTTTAATGAGTTTTTAATTAAACACTTTAATTCTTTTGATAAAGGAATGTTCTGGGAACCCGGGATACAACATGTAGGAACTATTTGACTATTGTTTGCAATTTGTCTAATATAGTAAAAAACACTTATTTGAAGGGTTTTGTATGACCTATGACCTCTATAATGACCTTCCGTTGTGGCTTGATCACCCGCATTGGGAGGCCATTTGGATAAGGAATTTATGGTAATTTGTAATACTGCTTTCAAGATAATTTGTGTAATTGATGAATATGTTTGAGTTTATAGTTCTTAGCCATATGTGTAATTTAGACCACTGTGAAGAAGGAGAGGGCATTGCCTTTAACTAAGGGTATGCTGCTTTAAGTCTATTTTCCTATGACCATAGGGGTTAAATAATTTTTATTTGTGGGGGGTTTTCAGTTTGGTGATTATAATTTGAAAAGGTTATTTGAATTTTTTTTTTTTCCATTAGTAGTTTTGTTTTTTTACATTACTCTCATGGAGATATATGTGTAAAACATGGGGGAGGATTCAGTTTGAGGTTTTGAATTGAAGTTTATACACCTTGAGTGATATGTGAAGGAGTGTATTGTATTGTTGAGTGTATTGTATTGTTGTGTTTGTTTGGTTCTATTCCGGAGGGGTATAGGTCTAACTTCTTGATCCTTGGCTCTACGATGGAGTTGACAGTGAGATGGGGAGTATAAGCCAATTTGAAAGAATAGTTTCAATAGAATGTGTTGATATTCTCTTTGAAATATGTTTAGATATGTGTATTAATAATTGGTAAAAGTAATCATTTATCATGTAGTTAATGAACTGAACTAAACTGTTGTTCTGATCTGTTCTTTCGAGGTGATCATGAAAAGTGACATCAGACGGTATCTTAATGCATGGAAGAGATAATTGGAAACAATAGTGTGTGTACCTCAAAACCCCCTCTAACTGGCTGAAGAAGAGTGACAAAGGCGTTGAAGAAGGCCTTCCGAACCACTTCTACCGAGAGAAAGGAACCAAGCCAGAAATCGATGTACAGTATCAGATCTAAGCTATCAACTGCTTTTCTTTCATGCTTCTCTCAGGAGTGTGAGAGGAGAGTCCACATGGAGTGAGCATAGAGGTAGATCTGTTCTAACCTTTTCTTATGATGCTGGTATACTGGTTGACGAATGGACAAGACATAATGAGTGGTAAAGATGAGACATTGAAATTGGGACATTATCATGGGCCATCCACTTTGAACTGTAAAGCTATCTGAAGAAGAACGAAAAGGACGCCAGAAGAATCAGTGCCTGAGAGGGGGGGTTGGTCAACTGTGCAACCATGAAAAAATCTTTAAAATGGCAAAGAGTTAAACGCATCATTCATGTTTTTGTTTAATTTGAACTGTTTATCAATGATCAAACATAATGCAAGTCCTTGAAACTGAAACACGTTCTGTTTATCTATTGTTTAATGTATTTAATGCAAGCAAATTTGTTTTCCCAGTAGAGTTGTAGTGACATGTTCTGGGGACTTATTATTTTGAATGCTAGAAAATGAAAAAGTATTTAATATATTCTATTAAAACAAAGAAGACTTAAAATTCCTTTTTTATTTTTTACAAATATGTGTCTAAGTTTTATGCCATTGGTGTTACTGACATACAAACCACTCCTTACAAAGACATACAATTATTTGTTAATCACACCCTTATAGTTTGTCATACATTTGAGGATTTCAATGATGATTTGGTAACCTGGGTACCAGTCTGTTTGAGTTCTCATTCCACTCCTTGCCACACATTGTCATGCTACCCATAGCATGTTTAGCATGACATGGAGTACAATGAGTGGAATGTTAGCAAAACAGGTTCTAGATTTCAGGCTAATGATTTGGTGTTACTAAACTAAGTGTAATTGGTGTTACTCTATTTTGACGAAAGGAAATGACTGGTTATCACAATAAAATAAAACATTTGAAGTCATTAAGTTGCCATATAAATTGATTTAAAAATGGGAAGACGCACCCAAATACATTTAAATAAATAAAATCTATGAATTAGATATTTTTTCTAAATTCCATGCCGAAATCCATTGCAACTCAAGAATGACTCAAGTGCCATTGAGAATTAACTGCTGCTGACTAATGATAACTAGGGCTGGGTGATATGGCCAAAATATCATATCACATTTTTCTTTTTTTAATGGTATGGGTATTTGACAATATTTTGTTTTTTAATAATACAAGTTCTAAATATGCTTCATGAGTAGTGCATATCCCCAGAGAGGCAACAAATACATTCTAAGTGGTTTTAAATGGGGCTTTCTCTCTTCTGATTGTCTTATACTGTTCAATTAAACTTCACCCAAAAATAAATGTTTCGCATTTTCATACATTTACTTCACTTATTTATTATTTCCACGCTGTAAAACATTTATTTGTCTTTGTATGCCTCTATTTTGTGAAAAAAATCAATTTTCCTTTATCATAATAATGATTGTCCTCTATGACCATTTATTTTCAATGGATTCAACGGCAGTTCATACTTTCGCCACAAGGTGCATTGTGCCATTTTCTAAGATGCTTTCGGCACCCGCACTAACTCATTGGTGCCCGCGCTCTCACAGGCACTATTCATGGCATACAGTGCCTTCAGAAAGAATTCATACCCCTTGACTTATTCAACATGTTGTTGTGTTACAGCCTGAATTAAGCATGTATTAAATTGATTGTTTGTTCCTCATCTACACACAATACCCCATAATGACAAAGTGAAAACATGTTTTTAGAAATGAGCTTTGCACACCTGAATTGTACAATATTTGCACATTATTCTTTTTAACATTCTTCAAGCTCTGTCAAGTTGGTTGTTGATCATTGCTAGATAGACAGCCATTTTCATGTATAGCAAGAGATTTTCAAGCTTTTTTTAAGTCAAAACTGTAACTAGGCCACTCAGGAACATTCAATGTCATCTTGGTAAGCAACTCCAGTGTATATTTGGCCTTGTGTTTTTAGGTTATTGTCCTGCTGAAAGGTGAATTTGTCTCCCAGTGTCTATTGGAAAGCAGACTGAACAAGGTTTTTCTTTAGGATTTTGCATGTGCTTAGCTCTAATCCATTTATTTTTATCATAAAAATCTCCCTAGTCCTTGTCGATGAAAAGCAAACCCATACAATTATGCAACCACCACCATACTTGAAAATATAAATAGTGGTACTCAGTGATGTGTTGTGTTGGAGTTGCCCCAAACATAACGCTTTGTATTCAGGACAAAGTACATTTCTTTGCCACATTTTTCACAGTTTTACTTTTGTGCCTTACTGCAAACATTATGCAAGTTTTAGAATATTTGTATTCTGGAAAGTTTTCCTTGTTTTTCACTCTGTCATTTAGGTTAGTATTGTGGAGTAACTACAATGTTGTTGATCCATTCAAATGTTTCTCCTGTAACTGTTTTAAAGTCATCATTGGCTTCATGGTGAAATCCCTGAGCGGTTCCCTTCCTCTCCGGCAACTGAGTTAGGAATGACGCCTGTATCTTTGTAGTGACTGGGTGTATTGATACACTATCCAAAGTGTAATTAATAACTTCACCATGCTCAAAGGGGTATTCAATGTCTGCTTTTTTATTTTTACCCATCTTCCAATAGGTGTCCTTCTTTGCGAGGCATTGGAAAACCTCCCTGATCTTGGTAGTTGAATCTGTGTTTGAAATTCACTGTTCGACAGAGGGACCTTGCAGATAATTGTATGTGTAGAGTACACTTATTGTGTGACTTGTTAAGCAAAGTTTTTCAAAATGTGGAAAAAGTCAAGGGGTGTGAATACTTTCTGAAGGCAGTGTAAAGTACATGTGCACACCCGAAGCTCTGCTAGCAAATTAGCCATTCGCAACTGTTAGCAGTCTTTTACTGGTGATAAGAACGGACGATTGCCATACTTTTTAGAGTTTCATTACTCAGTTATTACATTTATATAACATTTACCAAACGTAAAGTAAAAATCCAAACCGGTTCGTGCATTAACTGTCTAATGTAAAATGCGGTTTGTCGACCAATAATTAATGCTAACTGCTAACTAACTTCAATGTAAAACATGCTATGCTAAATGGGCACATAATGTACACAAAATGGTAGATTACACAGAGTACCCTGACTTGAAAAACACACAGGCAACCTTAAATTCAGCCTTATTATTCCACATTTCTCAAATAGGAATACAGCCTGTGGAGTAGGCTACCCAGGGATATGTACAGGTGACCCAGTATTTATATTAAGTGAGATGTAATGGCCCTACTTTGGGTGAAGAAGAGCAACAGAGCTAGGCAGATGGGCCCACCTCAAGTAAAATCCTGATAGAGAAACTTGGAAAATGCTCATTAGGCCATACAATGGAAAGCGGACCAGCTAGTTCCTCCCTATTTCAGTCCATTTTCTTCCATTTGGTACCTGATGAACACAACCCTGAACACTCACATTGTAGCCTCCCAGATGACCCCGCAATGTTGCCTGGGCAACCCTTGTCCAACTGACTCTGAGAAGGGTGGTGTTCAACACCTCCACTGCCACGTCCTGTGGGGAAGCTGTAGGCACTGGAGAGGACATGCACCAATCAGTAGCAGGCACACAAGCGCACGCACACGCACACACATACTAGACAAAGGGTAGGTAGCACATATTTACAAAGAAATACAACATCAAGAAGGAACAAACAAACTATATAAAACAAAATCATTTCCACTTCTGTATGAAACTATGGAGGGTACGTATTAGTACAGTCTATGTAGAGGGCGGGGAGGGGGGTTATAGTACGGAGGGTGTGAAAAACAAAACTAAGATCCATTATCCTTTGTGTCATTATGTGTCAAATCTCACAATTTGCTCAGACAAAGGTGAGAATTTGACTTGCAAACTCTCTGCAACGGTTCCAATTTCTTATGTGAGGGGACTACTTGAAGTACACCTACATAGGACTGGGGTGATATCCAGGAAAAAAATGACAGACACTTAACCTGATACATTATCCCGAAAACAATGCCAAAAGACAACTGAAGACAAGAAAATGGGGGAGATGCAATGTTCACATAAATTAATAATATTGGTCTCTTTGTCAAAAATGGCAGTTGGGTCACTTAACAGAGTAGTACTAGGATACACTACAACACCATCTGCACATCATAACAGTAGATAAACAATGGAAATGGAAAATGTATGATACAACCAATGATGATTATTTGCTTTATATATATATATAACAAAAGAGTATAATTTTTTTTTCATTCACATAGAGGAGCAACATGCCTCCCCTGGGTGGGCTTGGTAAAACACTCATCTCCCCTACTTGCACATTATGATACACCTATCCAGCCTTAAAAGTGTACATCCCAATAATATCTCCTTCTCCTGAAGTGCGTACTCATTCACTAGTTCCTTTCAAATCAGTGAAGAAACTTTGAATTTATACTGTATACAGTTGACGTCTGAAGTTTACATACACCTTAGCCAAATACATTTAAACTCAGTTTTTCACAATTCCTGACATTTAATTCTAGTAAAAATTCCCTTTTTTAGGTCAGTAAGGATCACCACTTTATTTAAAGAATGTGAAATGTCAGAATAATAGTAGAACAAATTATTTATTTGATTTATATAGGTGTATTATAATTGTTTAACTTGGGTCAAACATTTTGGGTAGCCTTCCACAAGCTTCCCACAATAAGTTGGGTGAATTTTGGCCCATTCCTCCTGACAGAGCTGGTGTAACTGAGTCAGGTTTGTTGGCCTGCTTGCTCACACACGCTTTTTCAGTTCTACCCACACATGTTCTATAGGATTGAGGCCAGGGATTTGTGATGGCTACTCCAATACCTTGACGTTGTTGTCCTTAAGCCGTTTTGGAGCAGTGTCATCTTCCTTGCTGAGCGGCCTTTCAGGTTATGTCGATATTGGACTCGTTTTACTTAGGATATAGATACTTTTCTACCTGTTTCCTACAGAATCTTCACAAGGTCCTTTGCTGCTGTTCTGGGATTGATCTGCACTTTTCATACCAAAGTACGTTCATCTCTAGGAGACAGAACGAGTCTCCTTCCTAAGCGGTATGACAGCTGCATGGTCCCATGGTGTTTATTCTTGCATACTATTGTTTGTACAGATGAACGTGGTACCTTCAGGCATTTGGAAATTGCTCCCAAGGATGAACCAGACTTGTGGAGGTCTACAATTGTTTTTCTGAGGTCTTGGCTGCTTTCTTTTGATTTTCCCATGATGTCAAGCAAAGAGGCACTGAGGTTGAAGGTAGGCCTTGAAATGCATCCACAGGTACACCTCCAATTGACTCAAATTATGTCAATTAGCCTATCAGAAGCTTCTCAAGCCATGACATCATTTAATGGAATTTTCCAAGCTGTTTAAAAGGCAAAGTCAACTTAGTGTATGTAAACTTCTGACCCACTGGAATTGTGATACAGTAAGTTGTAAGTGAAACAATTGTTGGAATAATTACTTTAGTCATGCACAAAGTAGATGTCCAAACTGACTTGCCAAAACTATAGTTTGTTAACAAGAAATTTGTGGAGTGGTTGAAAAACTTGTTTTAATGACTCCAACCTAAGTGTATGTACATTTCCGACTTCAACTGCATATAAGGGAAGTGAACGTACACACTTTGGGACGAGGGACTGATAATTGCCAAAAAGAGGCCATATGTATGAAGTTCACGGGATTAAAGGAAAAACTCTGGTGGTCTGTTACTCACAGTCTTCCCCGGAGTACCCTGTCACTACTTTGGGTTCTGGGCCCCAGCCGTGACTGTTGCGACTCTGGATCTTGATCTCGTAGGGGACGAATGTGGGGGTGTTCTTGATGACAAAGGCGTGTCTCTTGACAAGATGCTCTTTCCAGATATCTTCTACTCCCAGTTTTCTGTAGCTCAACTTGTACTCCAGGCCTGGACCATTGTGCTCCACAGGCAATAGTGGCTGTGACAGAGGACAACACAACAGAAAGTACGTCATTAAACACATAAGGTATCTACAACATACTCTACCTGTATCTAAGACATACAGCATACAATTGCTGCCTTTAAGGGTAGCTATAGACGCAGTTATGAGTCTCTCTCACCTCCCAACTGATATCCATTTGATGGGGCAGATGACCCTGAATTTTGATGTTTTCTGGGTTTTTATCAGGAGCTGTGAGGACATATGCATTATTATATAGTTTGCTCTGTGTTAAGACAATTCCTTTAGGGCGCATATGGCCAAAATAACTCTTCACATGACAATGGCCAGTTCATTGAAAACTTTGAAATCCTCTTAACCTATATATAAAGTAGACAGTTATAAACGTATACTAAGATGATTATAACAGGTTACAGAGAAAGTCAAACCTGCAGGAAGGGTTTTGTATCGGTCTGTGGGGTTGCTTGGGGGCCCTTTCCCAATGCCATTAACTGCATACACTCTAAACTGGTAGTTCAGGTGGCCGTGTAATGTCAACAAAGCTGTGACCTGGTTGCCAGGGACTCGCTGGAGTTCTCGCCAGGTCCCAGGATCCCACTGACTCTCCTCGTACTCCACTATGAACTCTGTGCTCGTACAGTATACAAAATCATAAATTAGCCATTCAGAAATAAATATACTGTTTACTGAAAAAGTACTACATTGTATGTCTACATTAGAAAATATTGAAATACACTACGTGACCAAAAGTATGTTCGTCGAACATATCATTCCAAAATCATGGGTATTAATATGGAGTTGGTTCCCCTTTTGCTGCTATAACAGCCTCGACTCTTCTGGGAAGGCTGTCCACCACAGTAGATGTTGGAACATTGCTGCGGGGACTTGCTTCCATTCAGCCACAAGAGCATTAATGAGGTCGGGCACTGGTGTTGGGCGATTAGGCCTGGCTCGCAGTCGGCATTCCAATTCATCCCAAAGGTGTTCGATGGGGTTGAGATCAGGGCTCTGTGCAGGCCAGTCAAGTTCTTCATCACAGATCTCGACAAACCATTTCTGTATGGACCTCGCTTTGTGCACGGGGGCATTGTCATGCTGAAACAGGAAATGTACTTCCCCAAACTGTTGCCACAAATCTGGAAGCACAGAATCGTCTAGAATGTCATTGTATGCTTTAGCGTTAAGATTTCCCTTCACTGGAACTAGGGAGACTAAACAATGAAAAACAGCCACAGACCATTATTCCTCCAACATCAAACTTTACAGGTGGCACTATGGATTCGGGCAGGTAGGGTTCTCATGGCAACCGCCAAACCCAGATTCGTCCGTCAGACTGCCAGATGGTGAACGCGTGATTCATCACTCTAGAGAACGCATTTCCACTGTTGCAGAGTAAAATGGCGGTTTTACACCACTCCAGCTAACGCTTGGTATTGCACATGTTGATCTTACACTTGTGTGCAGCTGCTCGGCCATGGAAACCCATTTCATGAAGCTCTCAGCGAAAAGTTATTGTACTGATGTTGCTTCCAGAGGCAGTCTGGAACTTGGTATTGAGCGTTGCAACTGAGGACAGGCGATTTTTACATGCTACGCGTGTCAGCACTCGGCGGTCCCGTTCTGTGAGCTTGTGTGGCCTACCACTTCACGGCTGAGCCGTTGTTGCTCCTAGACGTTTCAACTTCACAATAGTGTACCTTGTCTGTGCATATATTTCACATTATAGAAATCTCTTTTTACAGTTTCAGGAAAGGGGTTATAATACTGTATATTGAGGAAGAACACCCCCAAGTGTTACATGACAATCAATGTTTTTAGTACACTGAACAAAAATATAAACAAAACATATAAAGTGTTGGTCCCATGTTTCATTAACTGACATAAAAGATCCCAGACATTTTACCTACACACAAAAGGTGAATTACTCTCAAATGTTTTGCACAAAATTAGTTTACATCACTGTTAGTGAGCATTTCTCGTTTGCCAATATAATTAATCCACCTGACCGGTATGGTATATCAAGAAGCTGATTAAACAGCATACTTATTAGACAGGTGCACCTTGTGCTGGGGACAATAAAAGGCCACTCGAAAATGTGCAGTTTTGTCACACAACACAATGCCACAGATGTTAAACGTGAGGGAGCCTGCAATTGGCATGCTAACTGCAGGAATATCCACCAGAGCTGTTGTCAGAGAATTGAATGCTAATATCTCTACCATAAGCCGCCTCCAATGTCATTTTAGAGAATTTGGCAGTACATCCAACCGGCCTCACAACCGTCGACCACATGTATGATGTCGTGTTGGCAATCGATTTGCTGATACCAACGCTGTGAAGAGAGTACCCCATGGTTACGGTGGGGTTATGGAATGGGCAGGCACAAGCTACGGACAACGAACACAACTGCATTTTATCGATGGTAATTTGAATGCACAGAGATACCGTGATGAGATCCTGAGGCCCATTGTTGTGCCATTCATCCATCGCCATCACCTCATGCTCCTGCATGATAATCCACAGACCCATGTGTTGCAAGAATCTGTACACAATTCCTAGAAGCGGAACATTTCCCAGTTTTTCCATGGCCTGCATACTCAGATACGTCACCCACTGAGCACGTTTGGGATGCTCTGGATCGATGTGCACAACAGCGTGTTCCAGTTCCCGCCAATATCCAGCAACTTCGCACAGCTATTGAAGAGGAGTGGGACAAAATTCCCTAGGTCACAATCAACAGCCTGATCAACTCTATGTGAAAGAGATGTGCCGCGCTGCATGAGGCAAATGGTGGTCACACCAGATACTGACTGGTGTCGACCAAACTTTTTTTTTAAGTTATCTGTGACCAACAGATTCATATCTGCATGTGAAATCCATAGATTAGGGCCTAATTTATTCATTTAAATTGACTGATTTCCTTATATGAACTGGAACTCAGTAAAATCTTTGAAATTGTTGCATGTTGCATTTATATTTTTGTTCAGTATATGTTTGTAGTATGCTGAAACTGGGACCACATTTGATCTTCTCTTTCTAGTCCCACAGGTACGGTGTACATTTGAGGACATCCCTCCTTCCTATAGCAAAAGGTTGAGGGTGAAGACAGCTGACTGTGGTAGCCAGGCCTACCAGTGGTAGAGCTGTTGTGGTCGTCACCGGGTACCCAGGCCAACCGGACACTCCAGCTCTTTTGTTCAGACAGCTCCACATCTTCTGGCGCATCAGGGACATCTGAAACAACATAACAGCAACATTGTAATCACATTATGATGGTGGGGTGCACAGTTTCAGTCATTTGAGGACCGCATTCCTGCTACATTTAGTCTTTGTCCACCTTATATAGTAACTAGGGACCTGTGACACCTGGGACATGTTCATTGGGGCATGCAATGAAAAAAAAAAATGTTTTGCAAAGGAAAACTAAAATTATACATTTTTGTCCAGGTAGTCCTTCCCTCTTTCAGTCTATTTTCTTCCGTTTGGTAAACTCTTGGTGCACTCTTCAGCCAATCAGTAAGATCCCTATTAAGCACCGTAGGTACCAAAGATAAATCAAAACCGTCTAGACTGAGGACCTCCGGGGCTTGAATTGTGCACTTCAGCACTACAGACGTAGTACAATGGCTTTACTGAAACAGAGGGTGATGCTGCTTACCCAGTACAGTAACAAGTGCAGAGGCGGTGTCCTGGTCTAGATTGGTTCTGGCGGTACATGTGTATGTTCCCTTGTCGCTTTGGTTTACATTGATAATTTGTAGCATTCCATCATCCAGAAAATATCTAATAATAAAAGCACATTTATAAAGAAAGACTCATAATACATTCACTTGTATCTTTGGTAAAGCTGTCAATCTTAATAGGTGGTTTCTATGAATATTTCCGTAATCTTTGTGAGGTGAGCCAACTTGCTACACTCTTGTAATAGTATAGTGATGAATACAAAATGGGGTAACAATCCCATTAGGGTATCTTACCTGGACTGTTCTGTGAATGGGGGTATCTCTTCCCCATCCTTGCTCCAGACTATTTGAAACTCGTTCCTAAGAGATATATCATACTCTGCTTGGCATGTAAGCTGGGCTGTGGTTCCACTTAATATGTGCAGGTCCTGCGGCGGCTCCACGATTTGGGTGGGATCTGAAACATACAAATACATTTACCGGGTGAATAAAACAAGATCTTAAACTCTTCTGATGTTCAGTTACATTTGAAAGTCTTGCGGGCCATATTTGAAGTCTCATGCTAGCTATGTAAGTCCGGTGAGAGAGAGTTACAGACATTTTACACAGGCTGAACTGAACTATGTCTGGATGATAATGAATGCCATATTTTCCCTGCTACCTTTCCTGTCACCACTTATCTGAAAGGACTAGATGAATAAAAGCAATATGGTTGAAAGCCAACATCCTTATTATTTGTCCTAAACCCAATTTCCTTCAGAGTGCAAATGAAAAAAGCTAATGATAAGCCATTCAATCCTGTCTAAGGTGCAGAAATACCTTTGACGTCCAACAAGGCTGTGATGGCTGATTTTCCCTCCGAATTTGTGGCGAAACATACATATTCCCCACTGTCTTCTTTCCCTGCCTGGTTGATCTGCAGCGATCCATTCTTAAAAACTGAGAATCGTTCCCCCTCAACAGATTCCGTAGTGTCATCCTTGTTCCTAGAAGACAAGCATTTCAGAGTTGCTATTTGTTGTTTTCCTACCGGACATGTACATGTTAAAACTGTGTTGGATATACAATAATTACACAAAAACATTTTATTGCAACACAAATTGAATTCTAAAGCGCTGTAAATGCATTCCACCCATCTTTGCTTTCAAAGACACCTGAAAAGCCTGTTTGAAGTGAAATTTTAGTTCCTAAATTCATTACACATTTGGAAAACATTTTATCTAGTCATTTAACATGTCATGTTAAAATTGCAAATGGAATTGTGTGTGGAACTTCCAGTAGGGTTGGTTTGCACTCTTCCTCATTTTGTTAAGGTGTTGGCGAATGAAACAAGTGGAACTCATGAGTCCTATATGACATTTGAATGGGTCAATGTCAATGGGTCTAAGAGAGTGTTCCCTACCTAAACACACCAAAAGAGAAGGATTAGGGGTGATGTTAGTGAAAGAGATAATCAGAATATAAGGAGATGAACAGAGGAAACGTGTCACAGAACTGCCCAGATGGAGGACAAATGAAGAATAGGGTGATGTATGATATATAAACAGCAGGAGAGAAAGAATTAAGGATGATTCGGGCATTGTTCACCACCCAAATAATAAACAATAAAAAACAATAATAAAAAACAAATCGCTCACTCACAAATTTGACTTCAAAACTGGATGCGTGCTGATTCCTTGTTCATAGTGAATCAAATGAACAGCACACCAAAAAGTGATTGTCAAAATGTAATGGCAAATACATTATTATTGAAGATAACCTTTTGCAGTGCTTTCCATACCAGTCACTACAGGTGTTCACCAACAACAGCAGTGGAGGAGAAATAGGCTGGTGGCTCAACTCACCAGGAAACAGTGGATGGAGGGGAGCTGAATACTTTGCAGTCCATGATGATGTCTCTCCCTTGCACTACTGAATATCGCTGGTAATCCTTAGTCAGCATCCGAGGTGGGAGATCTGTGGGGGAAGCAAAAACATAAAGCTATCAACCATGGTATAGGTTAATGATTGGTTTATTGGTGATACTATCATGAGGAAGAATTTGGGTGGTTTTAGGTAAGCTGTTCTAGTTTGAGAAAAGTAATTGTTAGCTTGGAATGTCCAAGCATAGCCTCGTCAAGGATCTGTTTGTGCTATGCTGCTCTGCTTCTCGGATAGGACTGGTTGTGTGTGTGTTCTGTGGCCAGCAGAGGTTGCAACAGTACAATAAACACACTTGCATGTATTCCCACATGCCAGCACACTCACTATTATACGGTACATCTTACGGAGAAATCACTGTCAGATCCATCAAACATTAGTCAAATTAAGCAATAATACATGAGGCCATGTGTTATGAATTTTTTATCATGGCTGTGATGTGGTCATAGCCACGAGGCGAAGCCAAGAGTTCTCTCTTAAGATTAGCCCCTTTTTTTCAATTTTCGCCTAAAATGACATACCCAAGTCTAACTGCCTGTAGCTCAGGCCCTGAAGCAAGGATATGCATATATGGAAATGTGAACAGAAATATACAACATTTTGAACAGAAATATACTGCTCAAAAAAATAAAGGGAACACTTAAACAACACAATGTAACTCCAAGTCAATCACACTTCTGTGAAATCAAACGGTCCACTTAGGAAGCAACACTGATTGACAATAAATTTCACATGCTGTTGTGCAAATGGAATAGAAAACAGGTGGAAATTATAGGCAATTACCAAGATACCCCCAATAAAGGAGTGGATCTGCAGGTGGGGACCACAGACCACTTCTCAGTTCCTATGCTTCCTGGCTGATGCTTTTGTCACTTTTGAATGTTGGCGGTGCTTTCACTCTAGTGGTAGCATGAGACGGAGTCTACAACCCACACAAGTGGCTGAGGTAGTGCAGCTCATCCAGGATGGCACATCAATGCGAGCTGTGGCAAGAATGTTTGCTGTGTCTGTCAGCGTAGTGTCCAGAGCATGGAGGCGCTACCAGGAGACAGGCCAGTACATCAGGAGACGTGGAGGAGGCCGTAGGAGGGCAACAACCCAGCAGCAAGACCGCTACCTCCGCCTTTGTGCAGGGAGGAGCACTGCCAGAGCCCTGCAAAATGACCTCCAGCAGGCCACAAATGTGCATGTGTCTGCTCAAACGGTCAGAAACAGACTCCATGAGGGTGCTATGAGGGCCCGATGTCCACAGGTGGGAGTTGTGCTTACAGCCCAACACCGTGCAGGACGTTTGGCATTTGCCAGAGAACACCAAGATTGGCAAATTCACCACTGGCGCCCTGTGCTCTTCACAGATGAAAGCAGGTGCACACTGAGCACGTGACAGAGTCTGGAGACGCCGTGGAGAACTTTCTGCTGCCTGCAACATCCTCCAGCATGACCGGTTTGGCGGTGGGTCAGTCATGGTGTGGGGTGGCATTTCTTTGGGGGGCCGCACAGCCCTCCATGTGCTCGCCAGAGGTAGCCTGACTGCCATTAGGTACCGAGATTAGATCCTCAGACCCCTTGTGAGACCATATGCTGGTGCGGTTGGTATTTGGTAGCATTGCCTTTATATTGTTTAACTTGGGTCAAACGTTTCAGGTAGCCTTCCACAAGCTTCCCACAATAAGTTGGGTGAATGTTGGCCAATTCCTCCTGACAGAGCTGGTGTAACTGAGTCAGGTTTGTAGGCCTCCTTGCTCGCACACACCTTTTCAGTTCTGCCCACAAATGTTCGATAGGATTGAGGTCAGGGCTTGTGATGGCCACTCCAATAGCTTGACCTTGTTGCTCTTAAGCCATTTTGTCACAGCTTTGGAAGTATGCTTGGGGTCATTGTCAATATGGAAGACACATTTGCGACCAAGCTTAAACTTCCTGACTGATGTCTTGAGATGTTGCTTCAATATATGCACATAATTTCCCCTCCCCATGATGCCATCTATTTTGTGAAGTTCACCAGTCCCTCCTGCAGCAAAGCATCCCCACAACATGATGCTGCCACCCCCGTGCTTCACGGTTGGGATGGTGGCATCTTCCTTGCTGAGCGGCCTTTCACGTTATGTCGATATAAGACTCGTTTTACTGTGGATATAGATACTTTTGTACCGGTTTCCTCCAGCACCTTCACAGGGTCCTTTGCTGCTGTTCTGGGATTGATTTGCACCTTTCGCACCAAAGTACGTTCATCTCTAGGAGACCGAACGAGCCGCCTTCCTGAGCGGTATGACGGCTGCGTAGTCCCATGGTGTTTATAAGTGAGCACTATTGTTTGTACAGATGAACGTGGTACCTTCAGGCGTTTGGAAATTGCTCCCAAGGATGAACCAGACTTGTGAAGGTCTACAATATTTTTTCTGAGGTCTTGGTTGATTTCTTTTGATTTTCCCATGATGTCAAGCAAAGAGGCACTGAGTTTGAAGGTGGTCCTTGAAATACATCCGCAGGTACATATCCAATTGACTCAAATTATGTCAATTAGCCTATCAGAAGCTTCTAAAGCCATTACATCATTTTATGGAATTTTCCAAGCTGTTTAAAGGCCCAGTCAACTTAGTGTATGTAAACTTCTGACCCACTGGAATTGTGATACGTACAGTGCCTTGCGAAAGTATGCGGCCCCCTTGAACTTTGCGACCTTTTGCCACATTTCAGGCTTCAAACATAAAGATATAAAACTGTATTTTTTTTGAAGAATCAACAACAAGTGGGACACAATCATGAAGTGGAACGACATTTATTGGATATTTCAAACTTTTTTAACAAATCAAAAACTGAAAAATTGGGCTGCAAAATTATTCAGCCCCCTTAAGTTAATACTTTGTAGCGCCACCTTTTGCTGTGATTACAGCTGTAAGTCGCTTGGGGTATGTCTCTATCAGTTTTGCACATCGAGAGACTGACATTTTTTCCCATTCCTCCTTGCAAAACAGCTCGAGCTCAGTGAGGTTGGATGGAGAGCATGTGAACAGCAGTTTTCAGTTCTTTCCACAGATTCTCGATTGGATTCAGGTCTGGACTTTGACTTGGCCATTCTAACACCTGGATATGTTTATTTTTTAACCATTCCATTGTAGATTTTGCTTTATGTTTTGGATCATTGTCTTGTTGGAAGACAAATCTCCGTCCCAGTCTCAGGTCTTTTGCAGACTCCATCAGGTTTTCTTCCAGAATGGTCCTGTATTTGGCTCCATCCATCTTCCCATCAATTTTAACCATCTTCCCTGTCCCTGCTGAAGAAAAGCAGGCCCAAACCATGATGCTGCCACCACCATGTTTGACAGTGGGGATGGTGTGTTCAGCTGTGTTGCTTTTACGCCAAACATAAGGTTTTGCATTGTTGCCAAAAAGTTCAATTTTGGTTTCATCTGACCAGAGAACCTTCTTCCACATGTTTGGTGTGTCTCCCAGGTGGCTTGTGGCAAACTTTAAACGACACTTTTTATGGATATCTTTAAGAAATGGCTTTCTTCTTGCCACTCTTCCATAAAGGCCAGATTTGTGCAATATACGACTGATTGTTGTCCTATGGACAGAGTCTCCCACCTCAGCTGTAGATCTCTGCAGTTCATCCAGAGTGATCATGGGCCTCTTGGCTGCATCTCTGATCAGTCTTCTCCTTGTATGAGCTGAAAGTTTAGAGGGACGGCCAGGTCTTGGTAGATTTGCAGTGGTCTGATACTCCTTCCATTTCAATATTTTCGCTTGCACAGTGCTCCTTGGGATGTTTAAAGCTTGGGAAATCCTTTTGCATCCAAATCCGGCTTTAAACTTCTTCACAACAGTATCTCGGACCTGCCTGGTGTGTTCCTTGTTCTTCATGATGCTCTCTGCGCTTTTAACGGACCTCTGAGACTATCACAGTGCAGGTGCATTTATACGGAGACTTGATTACACACAGGTGGATTGTATTTATCATCATTAGTCATTTAGGTCAACATTGGATCATTCAGAGATCCTCACTGAACTTCTGGAGAGAGTTTGCTGCACTGAAAGTAAAGGGGCTGAATAATTTTGCATGCCCAATTTTTCAGTTTTTGATTTGTTAAAAAAGTTTGAAATATCCAATAAATGTCGTTCCACTTCATGATTGTGTCCCACTTGTTGTTGATTCTTCACAAAAAAATACAGTTTTATATCTTTATGTTTGAAGCCTGAAATGTGGCAAAAGGTCGCAAAGTTCAAGGGGGCCGAATACTTTCGCAAGGCACTGTATGTGTATGTGACCAATAAGATTTGATAGTGAATTGTAAGTGAAATTACTTGTGTCATGTACAAAGTATATGTCCTAACCGACTTACCAAAACTATAGTTTGTAAACAAGAAATGTGTAGAGTGGTTGAAAAACAAGTTTAATTGACTCCAACATAAGTGTATGTAAACTTCTGACTTCAACTGTGTATATGCATGTATGTATATACACACACACACACACATATACATATACACGTGTTTGTTTTGGACGTTGTCCCCGTCATGTTCATGACGTACGCTTTTGGGTAGTGAAATTAAAAACCCCTATGTCGTATTCGTGCACCTGTCTCCAATTACTATACAACGTGACAGACAGCTAGTGAAAAATGCACGCTTGCAACATCTGCATAGTGCGGATGCCGTCCTATGGAATAAAAGTGGGGCTTTTAATGCTCAAATTAAATTCATGCTGATAAAAAAATTACATCCATAGGCCTAATGGACACATGCTCAAACTCACACACTTTGGATAGACTTAAAGGGGCAATCTGTAGTTGCTACATCCATTTTTGGACTTATAAATGATATATATTAATGTAAATATATAATTTAATCGTATTATTATATTTAGTAGAAAGCGATGGGTATAAATGTGCATCCATATATGGCCAGCTATGTAAACTTTAACATTGATTTATCCTGCAGAAGATATCATTCAATTGGTAACATACATTTTTGTCATCTTCTAATGCCTCTCAAAGGGAAAGTAATCTAAAAAAGTAACTGAATGTAATCAGATTACATTACTGAGTACTTTTAGAAAGTAACCTATCCAACCCCGAATGACAATATATGTTTTATTCTATTCATATACCGCATAGCAGCCTAGCTATTTGAAAAAAATGTATACCTTGCACAGATGGGGCAACATTGATGAAAGGGTGTCCCATTGACTCCATGGTATATAACAGGTTGTCATCATCGGAGAGCTTTCTTCTGGGGTATAGCTAAAAGGCTGGGGCATGTTCATGTAATTTAGAGATATATTTTTCTAGCGATGCCATCGTGCAGAGCTCGTTCCCTAGGTTTTCATACATGCAGCCTCAACGATTCTCTCCGTCTCTTTCCAGTCAATTTTTGTAGTTCTTGGTTTCTTCATTGAAACTTAGTGTTGCGTATCTCGATCCATATTTGTATTATTATGAATGAGTCTGGCTTCAGTTTGCGATTTGCTTTTGCTTTTTGGCCATGAAGGAAAACAATATATCTGGCACAAACCCAACACCTTTCATCACCCTGAGAACACCCTGTTTTTCCATCGGCAGGGACTGGGAAACCGGTCAGAATTGAAGGAATGATGGATGGTGCTAAATACAGGGACATTCTTGAGGGAAACCTGTTTCAGTCTTCCAGAGATTTGAGACTGGGACGGAGGTTCACCTTCCAGCAGAACAATGACCCAAAGCATACTGCTAAAGTAACACTCGAGTGCTTTAAGGGGAAACATTTAAATGTCTTATAATGGCCTAGTCAAAGCTCAGACCTCAATCCAATAGAGAATCTGTGGTATGACTTAAAGATTGCTGTACACCAGGGGAACCCATCCAACTTGAAGGAACTTGAGCAATTGTGCCTTGAAGAATGGGCAAAAATCTCAGTGGCTAGATGTGCCAAGCTTACAGAGACATACCAAGAGTTGCAGCTGTAATTGCTGCAAAAGGCTGCTCTACAAGGTATTGACTTTGGGGGGGTGAATAGTTATGCATGCTGAAGTTTTCAGATTTTTTGTCTAATTTCTTGTTTGTTTCACAATAAAAAAATATTTTGCATCATCAAAGTGGTAGGCATGTTGTGTAAATCAAATGATACAACCCCAGATCGTCTCAATGGAGGCTCATTTAAGTTGCGGTTGAGGCCTTCCCGCAGTCCAGCGAAGCTGCTGATTCCATATCGGTCTTCTTACCTGTGTTTAAACTCCAGAGAATATTACCCAACTCCTGTTTTGAAACAGTTGCCAGATCGATGTTTATCCCCTTTTCTGACAGCCATTCCAGAAAGCACTTCATTGCCCAATGTCTCTCCTTTTCTATGTCGTCTATAGCAGCGCTACTGATTTCTGCATGTCTAACGTTAATGCTAGGCTCAGGTTTCTGGTCCACTTGCACTTCTTCTTGCTTCATTTCTTTCATATACTCCTCCTCTTCTCGTTGGCACCATTCTTCAAACGTTAGTGGATAAAACAAATCAAAAGTAACTTTAAAATCATCCATGATGACTTACAGGTGCTAAGACTTCATTTTAATTTAATTGAATTTAATAATTTTAAAAGTAGTAGTGGTAGTAGGTTGCTAGGTAATGACATAAACGATGCCACTTTATATGAACGTGGCCATGTGTACATGTATGTTGTCTCATATCATGGGCAGGAGAGGCTCTAACAATGGGAATTCCAAACCACCCATTGTATAAATGTGTAATAATATATTTATATGGATATGACATCCATAAACTCCCTATCAGACTCCTGGGTGAACCAGGGCTGTGTGCTATAGCCACACACACACACACACACACACACACACACACACACACACACACACACACACACACACACACACACACTCAGGAAAAAACTGTAACCAGTGCCTGCACTGTGCTAGGTTGTCAGTCAACCTACCAGGGTAGGCACAAACAGCACAGGAATTAAATCAGCAACATGTATTGATCACAGTTTTACTAACGCTGCAGATATTTGCTTTAAAGCAGTATCCAAATCCATAGGATGCAGATAGCCTAGTGGTTAGAGTGTTGGACTAGTAACCGGAAGATTGCAAGATCGAATCCCCAAGCTGACAAGGGAAAAATCTGTCATTCTACCCACTGTTCCTAGACCGTCATTGAAAATAAGACCAGAATATTTGCTGGTGTGTAATGAGGAGCAACCAGACTCTGCACTTGAAGCATTTATGAAACGACTTATTCCAGTTACTAATAAGCACGCACCCATTAAGAAAAAAAGTGTTGAATTCCTTGAATTGATGAGGAATTGAAAAATTGTATGGTTGAGAGGGATGAGGCAAAAGGTATGGCAATGAAGTCTAGCAGCTGATTGGCAAACATACTGCAAATTAAGAAATCATGTGACTAAACTAAATAAAAATAAACTACACTATGAAACAAAGATGGTAAAAAGCTTTGGGGCACCTTAAATTACATTTTTGGAGAAAAAAACCAACTCGGCTCCTTCATTGAATCAGATGGCTCATTCATCACAAAGCCCACTGATATTGCAAACTACTTTCATTGGCAAGATAACAAACTTAGGGATGACATGCCAGCAACAAATGCTGACACAACACATCCAAGTATATCAGACCAAATTATGAAAGACAAGGATTGTACTTTTGAATTCCGTAAAGTCAGTGTGGAAGAGGTGAAAAATTATTGTTGTCGATCAACAATGACAAGCCACCGGGATCTGACAATCTAGAGGGAAAATTACTGAGGATAATAGCCGACGATATTGCCACATCTTCAATTTAAGCCGACTAGAGAGCGTGTGCCCTCAGGCCTGGAGGGAAGCTAAAGTCATTCTGCTGCACAAGAATAGTGAAGCCCCCATTACTAGCTCAAATAGCTGACCAATAAGCCTGTTACCAACTCTTAGTAAACTTCTGGAAAGAATTGTGTTTGACCAGATACAATGCTATTTTACAGTAAACAAACAACTGAATTTCAGAATGCTTATAGGGAAGGACACTCAACAAGCACAGCACTTACACAAATGACTGATGATTGGCTGAGAGAAATTGATGATAAAATGATTGTGGGTGATGTCTTGTTAGACTTCAGTGCAGCTTTTGACATTATTGATCATAGCCTGCTGCTAGAAAAACATATGCGTTATGGCTTTACACCCCCTGCTATAATGTGTAAAAATAAAGATTTACTTGTTTAACAGAACACAGAGGGTGTTCTTTAATGGAAGCCTATCAAATATAATCCAGTTAGAATCCGGAATTCCCCAGGGTAGCTGTTTAGGCCCTTTGCTTTTTTCAATTTTTACTAATGACATGCCACAGACTTTGAGTAAAGCCAGAGTTTCAATATATGCGGATGACTCAACACTATACACATCAGCTACTACAGCGACTGAAATGACTGCAACACTCAACAAAGAGCAGCAGTTAGTTTCAGAGTGGGTGGCAAGGAATAAGTTAGCCCTAAATATTTCTAAAACTAAAAGCATTGTATTTGGAACAAAACACTCACTAAACCCTAAACCTCAACTTAATATTGTAATAAATAATGTGGAAACGGAGCAAGTTGAGATGACTAAACTGCTTGGAGTAACACTAGATTGTAAACTGTCAAAAAATATTGATGCAGTAGTAGCTTAGATGGAGAGAAGTCTGTCTATAATAAAGTGATGCTCTGCCTTCTTAGCAACACTATCAACAAGGCAGATCCTACAGGCCCTAGTTTTGTTACACCTTGACTACTGTTCAGTCGTGTGGTCAGGTGCCACAAAAAAGGACTTAGGAAAATTGCAATTGGCTCAGAACAGGGCAGCACGGCTGGCCCTTGGATGTACACAGAGAGCTAATATTAATAATATGCACGTCAATCTCTCCTGGCTGAAAGTGGAGGAGAGATTGACTTCATCACTACTTTTATTTATGAGAGGTATATTTATGAGACATGTTGAATGCACCGAGCGGTCTGTCTAAACTACTGGCACACAGCTCGAACACCCATGCATACCCCACAAGACATGCCACAAGAGGTCTCTTCACAGTCCCCAAGTCCAGAACAGACTAGGGGAGGCACACAGTACTACATAGAGCCATGACTACATGGAACTCTATTCCACATCAAGTAACTGATGCAATCAGTAAAATTTGATAAATAAACATGAAAAAAACACCTAATGGAACAGCGGGGACTGTGAAACAACAAACACTGGCACAGACACATGCATACAGTCACACACACACGCGGATTTAGTACTGTAGTTATGTAGTGGAGTAGGGGCCTGAGGGCACACAGTGTGTTGTGAAATCTGTGAATGTATTGTAATGTTTTAAAATTGTATAAACTGCCTTAATTTTGCTGGACCCCAGGAAGAGTAGCTGCTGCTTTAATAAATACAAATACACACACAAAGTGCTAATGTCCAGTACTGACTTATGATCATGATGTTAGCATTAGCCAGGATGGTGCCATGTCTGTTGGAGACTTCACACTGGTAGACGGCACTGTCCTCAGGCCTGGCCCTGTGCAACACTATGGTGTCATCAAGCACTTGTCTGTTCGATGACGGGCCATCTGAAAGAACCAGAAAGAAATGCTTAAAACCAAACACGAATGCAGATTCTATAGTACTGGCAGTCTTTGTATCTGGCCTGTATATTGCCTGATTATTGTTATTTTATTTTATCTATTTTAATTTTCGTACTTTTTAACTGCATTGTTGGGAAAGGGCTTGTACGTAAGCATTTCACAGTAAAGTCTACATCTGTTGTACTCAGGGCATGTGAACAAAATCAACGTGATTTGATTTATAGGATGCTGAGCAACAACTGGACCAAATGCAACATCAGGTGTCTGGTTAGACTGTAAACTCTCCTTCCAGACCCATATCAAACATCTCCAATCCAAAGTTAAATCTAGAATCGGCTTCCTATTTCGCAACAAAGCATCCTTCACTCATGCTGCCAAACATACCCTTGTAAAACTGACCATCCTACCAATCCTCGACTTTGGCGATGTCATTTACAAAATAGCCTCCAATACCCTACTCAACAAATTGGATGCAGTCTATCACAGTGCAATCCGTTTTGTCACCAAAGCCCCATATACTACCCACCATTGCGACCTGTATGCTCTCGTTGGCTGGCCCTCGCTTCATACTCGTCGCCAAACCCACTGGCTCCATGTCATCTACAAGACCCTGCTAGGTAAAGTCCCCCCTTATCTCAGCTCGCTGGTCACCATAGCATCTCCCACCTGTAGCACACGCTCTAGCAGGTATATCTCTCTAGTCACCCCCAAAACCAATTCTTTCTTTGGCCGCCTCTCTTTCCAGTTCTCTGCTGCCAATGACTGGAACGAACTACAAAAATCTCTGAAACTGGAAACACTTATCTCCCTCACTAGCTTTAAGCACCAACTGTCAGAGCAGCTCACAGATTACTGCACCTGTACATAGCCCACCTATAATTTAGCCCAAACAACTACCTCTTTCCCAACTGTATTTAATTTATTTATTTATTTTGCTCCTTTGCACCCCATTATTTTTATTTCTACTTTGCACATTCTTCCATTGCAAAACTACCATTCCAGTGTTTTACTTGCTATATTGTATTTACCTTGCCACCATGGCCTTTTTTGCCTTTACCTCCCTTCTCACCTCATTTGCTCACATTGTATATAGACTTGTTTATACTGTATTATTGACTGTATGTTTGTTTTACTCCATGTGTAACTCTGTGTCGTTGTATCTGTCGAACTGCTTTGCTTTATCTTGGCCAGGTCGCAATTGTAAATGAGAACTTGTTCTCAACTTGCCTACCTGGTTAAATAAAGGTAAAATAAAATAAATAAAATAAAAACACAGTGGAATGACTATTGTATTACACAAAACTACAAAGATAATATTGTATCCTATATAGTCAAGTGAAGTGGGTGGACTGGGCACTGAAGTAACCGGCAAGGACAGAGGTCAGGTTTCATATGTCAGAGGTCATCTCACTCACCGTCCAGAGGCTGTCCGTTCTTCCTCCATGAGGTAACCGGCCGTGGCTTTCCCGAGGCAGAGCACTTGATGTGCACGTCAGAGCCAACAACAGCCAACTGGCCCTTGGGTGGCTCCGGCTGCCATCTTGGTGGCTCTGTGAGACATACAGTGCATTCGGAAAGTATTCAGACCCCTTGATCTTTTCAACATTTTGCTACATTACAGCCTTATTCTAAAAGGGACTAAAAAATGTTTCACATCAATCTCCACACAATACCCCATAATAACAAAGTGAAAACAAGTTTTTAGAATTGTTTGCAGATTTATACAAAAACAGATACCTTATTTACATAATATTACTGACCCTTTGCTATGAGACTCAAAATTGAGCTTGGGGTTGAACTTGGAGTCCTCCTGTGGTAAATTCAATTGATTGGATATGATTTGGAAAGGCACACACCTGTCCGTATAACGTCCCACAGTTTACAGTGCATGTCAGAGCAAAAACCACACCATGAGGTCGAAGGAATTGTCCGTACAGCTCTTAGACAGGATTGTGTCGAGGCACAGATCTGGGGAAGGGTACCAAAAATTGCATGCAGCATTGAAGGTCCCCAAGAACACAGTGGCCTCCATCATTCTTAAATGGAAGAAGTTTGGAATCACCAAGACTCTACCTCGAGCTGGCCGCCCGGCCAAACTGAGCAATCGGGGGAGAAGGGCCTTGGTCAGGGAGGTGACCAAGAACCCGATGGTCACTGACAGAGCTCCAGATTTCCTCTGTGGAGATGGGAGAACCTTCCAGAAGGACAGCCATCTCTGCAGCACTCCACCAATCAGGCCTTTATGGTACAGTGGCCAGACGGGAAGCCACTCCTCAGTACAAGGCACATGACAGCCCGCATGCAGTTTGCCAAAAGACACCTAAAGGACACTGACCATGACAAACAAGATTCTCTGCTCTATTGAAACCAAGATTGAATTCTTTGGCCTAAATGTCAAGGGTCACATCTGGAGGAAACCAGTCACCATCCCTATGGTGAAGCATGCTGGTAGCAGCAGCATGCTGGTAGCAGCATCATGCTGTGGGAATGTTTTTCAGCGGCAGGGACTGGGAGACTAGTCAGGATCGAGGGAAAGATAAACATAGCAAAGTACAGAGAGAGATCTGCTCCAGAGCGCTCAGGACCTCAGACTTGGGCGAAGGTTCACCATCCAATGACCCTGAACACACAGCCAAGACAACGCTTCGGGACAAGTCTCTAAATCAAATCTAATTTTATTGGCCACATACACATGGTTAGCATATGTTAATGTGAGTGTAGCGAAATGCTTGTGCTTCTAGTTCCGACAGTGCAGTAATAACTACAAAGTAATCTAACAGTTTCACAACAACTACCTTATACACACAAGTGTAAAGGGATAAATAAGAATATGTACATATAAATAGATGGATGAGCGATGGCCGTGCGGCATAGGCAAGATGCAGTAAATGGTATAGAGTACAGTATATACATATGAGATGAGTAATGTAGGGTACATAATCATTATATAAAGTGGCATTGTCTAGTGATACATTTATACCTGGGGCGGCAGTGGTTAGAGCGTTGGACTAGTAACTGGAAGGTTGCAAGTTCAAACCCCCGAGCTGACAAGGTACAAATCTGTCATTCTGCCCCTGAACAGGCAGTTAACCCACTGTTCCTAGGCCGTCATTGAAAATAAGAATTTGTTCTCACCTGACTTGCCTAGTTAAATAAAGGTCAAATTAAAAAAAAAAAAAAGTGGCTAGAGATTTGAGTCAGCAGCAGCCACTCAATGTTACTGATGGCTGTTTAAAAGGTCTGATGGCCTTGAGATAGAAGCTGTTTTTCCGTCTCTCGGTCCCAGCTTTGATAAACCTGGACTGACCTCGCCTTCTGGATGATAGCGGGGTGAACAGGCAGTGGCTCGGGTGGGTGTTTTTCCTTGCTGATCTTCTTGGCCTTCCTGTGACATCGGGCGATGTAGGTGTCCTGGAGGGCAGGTAGTTTTCCCCTGGTGATATGTTGTGCAGACCTCATTACCCTCTGGAGAGCCTTGTGGTTGTGGGTGGTGCAGTTGCCGTATCAGGCGGTGATACAGCCCGACAGGATGATCTCGATTGTGCATCTGTAAAAGTTTGTGAGCGTTTTAGGTGACAAGCCACATTTCTTCAACCTACTGAGGTTAAAGAGCCGAATTGCGCCTTCTTCACCATGCTGTCTATGTGGGTGAACCATTTCAGTTTGTCTGTGATGTGTACGCCGAGGAATTTAAAACTTTCCACCTTCTCCACTACTGTCCCGTCGATGTGGATGGGGGGTGCTCCCTCTGCTGTTTTCTGAAGTCCACGATTATCTCCTTTGTTTTGTTGACGTTGAGTGTGGTGATATTTTCCTGACACCACACTCCGAGAGCCCTCATCTCCTCCCTGTAGTCTGTCTCGTAGTTGTTGGTAACCAAGCCTACCACTGTAGTGTCGTCTGCAAATTTGATGATTGAGTTGGAGGCGTGCATGGCCACGCAGTCATGGGTGAACAGAGAGTACAGGAGAGGGCTGAGAACGCACCCTTATGGGGCCCCAGTGTTGAGGATCAGCGGAGTTGTTTCCTACCATCACCACTTGGGGGGCGGCCCGTCACAAAGTCCAGGGCCCAGTTGCACAAGGCGGGGTCGAGTCCCAGGGTCTCGAGCTTAGTGACAAGTTTGGAGGGTTCTATGGTGTTAAATGCTGAGCTGTAGTCAATGAAAAGCATTCTTACATAGGTAATCCTCTTGTCCAGATGAGATAGGGCAGTGTGATTGCGATTGCGTCGTCTGTGGACCTATTGGGGTGGTTGGCAAATTGGAGTGGGTCTAGGATATCAGGTAGAGTGGAGGTGATGTGATCCTTGACTAGTCTCTCAAAGCACTTCATGATGACAGAAGTGAGTGCTACGGGGCGATTGTCGTTTAGCTTAGTTACCTTAGCTTTCTTGGGGACAGAAACAATGGTGGCCCACTTGAAGCATGTGGGCACAGCAGACTGGGATAGGGATTGATTGAATATGTCTGTAAACACACCAGCCAGCTGGTCTGCGCATGCTCTGAGTGATGTCGTCTGGGCCAGCAACCTTGCGAGGGTTAACACGTTTAAATGTTTTACTCACATTGGCTACGGTGATGGAGAGCCTACAGGTTTTGGTGTCAGTGGCACTGTATTGTCCTCAAAGCGGGCAAAGAAGTTGTTTAATTTGTCTGGCAGCAAGACGTCAGTGTCTGCGATGGGGCTAGTTTTCTTTTTGTAATCCGTGATTGACTGTAGACCCTGCCACATACATCTTGTGTTTGAGCAGGTGAATTGTGAATCTACTTTGTCTCTATACTGACGCTTAGCTTGTTTGATTGCCTTGCAGAGGGAATAGCAACACTGTTTGTATTCGGTCATGTTTCCGGTCGCCTTACCATGATTAAAAGCAGTGGTTCGCATTTTCAGTTTTGCATGAATGTTGCCATCAATCCACAGTTTCTGGCTAGGGAAGGTTTTAATAGTCACAGTGGGTATAACATCACCGATGCACTTGCTAATAAACTCGCTCACCGAGTCGGTGTATACATCAAGTTTGCTGTCTGAGGCAATCCGAAACATATCCCAGTTCACGTGATCGAAGCAATCTTGAAGCGTGGAATCCGATTGGTCAGACCAGCGTTGAACAGACCTGAGCACGGGCGTTTCCTGTTTCAGTTTCTGTCTATAGGATGGGAGCAACAAAATGGAGTGGTGGTCAGATTCCCGAAAGGTGGGTGGGGGAGGGCTTTGCATGCGTCGCGGAAGTTAGAGTAGCAATGATCCAGAATGCTGCCAGCTCGAGTCACACATTCGATATGCTGACAAAATGTAGGGAGCCTTGTTTTCAGATTAGCTTTGTTAAAATCTCCAGCTACAATAAATGCAGCCTCAGAGTATATGGTTTCCAGTTTACATAGAGTCCAGTGAAGGTATTTCAGGGCCGTCGAGGTATCTGCTTGGGGGGCTATACCGGCTGTGATTATAATCTAAGAGAATTCTCTTGGTAGATATTGTGGTAGACATTTGATTGTAAGGAATTCTAGGTCAGGTGAACAAAATGACTTGTATGTTGCTGTATATTGTTATGATTACATGACGAGTCGTTAATCATAAGGCATACGCCCACACCCTTCTTCTTACCAGAAAGATGTTTCTGGTTCTGTTTCTGGTTCTGAGCTTCAAATTCCTTAGTGTCCACATCAACAACAAACTAGGTTGGTCCAAACACACCAAGACAGTCATGAAGAGGGCACGAGAAAGCCTATTCCCCCTCAGAAAACTAAAAAGATTTGGCATGGGTCCTGAGATCCTCTAAAGGTTCTACAGCTGCAACATCGAGAGCATCTTGACTGGTTGCATCACTGCCTGGTACGGCAGTTGCTCGGCCTCCCTCTTTTAGGCTACTCTCTGTTTATCTTATTTGCATAGTCACTTTAAATATACATTCATGTACATACTACCTAAATTGGCCCGACCAACCAGTGCTCCCGCACATTGGCTAACCGTGCTATCTGCATTGTGTCCCACCACCCGCAAACCCCTCTTATTACGCTTCTGCTACTCTCTGTTCATCATATATGTATAGTCACTTTAACGATACCAACATGTAAATACTACCACTATAAGCCTGACTAACAGGTGTCTGTATATTGCCTTGCTACTCTTTTTTCTGTTGTTTTATTTCTTTACTTACACACACACACACACACACACACACACACACACACACACACACACACCTTTCTTTTTTCGCACCATTGGTTAGAGTCTGTAAGTAAGCACTGTAAGCTTTACACCTGTTGTATTTGGCGCACGTGACAAATAAACTTGGATTTGATTTATACAATACTTCTTCCCGGCAGTATGTAATAATACTTAAGATTTACTGTGGTAACAATGTAAGAAATAATACAATAAAAAAAACTAAATACTGCATAGTTTCCAAAGAACGCGAAACGAGGCAACATCTTGCTAACTCTACTACAGAGGATAGTGCATACGGCCCAGTACATCACAGGAGCCAAGCTTCCTGACATGCAGGACCTCTATACCAGGCGGTGTCAGAGGAAGGCCCTAAAAATTGTCAAAGACTCCAGCCACTCTAATCATAGACTGCTTCCTCTGCTACTGCACGGAAAGCGGTACCGGAGCGCCAAGTGTAGGTCCAAGAGGCTCCTAAATAACTTCTACCTCCAAGCCATAAGACCCCTGAACAACTAATCAAATGGCTTCACAGATCATTTGCATTGCCATCCCACCCTCTGGAACGCTGCTGCGACTCTCTTATTATCTATGCATAGTCACTTTAATAACTCTACCTACATGTACAGTTGAAGTCGAACGTTTACATACAGCTTAGCCAAACACATTTAAACTCAGTTTTTCACAATTCTTGACATTTAATCCTAGTACAAATTCCCTGTCTTAGGTCAGTTAGGATCACCACTTTATTTAAAGAATGTGAAATGTCAGAATAATAGTAGAGAATTATTTATTTCAGATTTAGTTTCTTTCATCACATTCCCAGTGGGTCAGATGTTTACATACACTCAATTAGTATTTGGTAGCATTGCCTTTAAATTGTTTAACTTGGGTCAAACAATTCGGGTAGCCTTCCACAACCTTCCCACAATAAGTTTGGTGAATTTTGGCCTCACAGCTTCACGGTTAGGATGGTGTCCTTCGGCTTGCAAGCCTACCCTTTTTACCTCCAAACATAACAATGGTCATTATGGCCAAACAGTTGTACACTGCTCAAAAAAATAAAGGGAACACTTAAACAACACAATGTAACTCCTTTATTGGGGGTACCAAGATACCCCCAATAAAGGAGTGGTTCTGCAGGTGGTGACCACAGACCACTTCTCAGTTCCTATGCTTCCTGGCTGATGTTGTGGTCACTTTGAATGCTGGCGGTGCTTTCACTCTAGTGGTAGCATGAGACGGAGTCTACAACCCACACAAGTGGCTCAGGTAGTGCAGCTCATCCAGGATGGCACATCAATGCGAGCTGTGGCAAGAAGGTTTGCTGTGTCCATCAGCATAGTGTCCAGAGCATGGATGCGCTACCAGGAGACAGGCCAGTACATCAGGAGACGTGGAGGAGGCCGTAGGAGGGCAACAACCCAGCAGCAGGACCGCTACCTCCGCCTTTGTGCAAGGAGTAGCAGGAAGAGCACTGCCAGAGCCCTGCAAAATGACCTCCAGCAGGCCACAAATGTGCATGTGTCTGCTCAAACGGTCAGAAACAGACTCCATGAGGGTGGTATGAGGGCCCGATGTCCACAGGTGGTGGTTGTGCTTACAGCCCAACACCGTGCAGGACGTTTTTCATTTGCCAGAGAACACCAAGATTGGAAAATTCGCCACTGGCGCCCTGTGCTCTTCACAGATGAAAGCAGGTTCACACTGAGCACGTGACAGAGTCTGGAGACGCCGTGGAGAACGTTCTGCTGCCTGCAACATCCTCCAGCATGACCGGTTTGGCGGTGGGTCAGTCATGGTGTGGGGTGGCATTTCTTTGGGGAGCCGCACAGCCCTCCATGTGCTCGCCAGAGGTAGCCTGACTGCCATTAGGTACCGAGATGAGATCCTCAGACCCCTTGTGAGACCATATGCTGGTGCGGTTGGCCCTGGGTTCCTCCTAATGCAAGACAATGCTAGACCTCATGTGGCTGGAGTATGTCAGCAGTTCCTGCAAGAGGAAGGCATTGATGCTATGGACTGGCCCGCCCGTTCCCCAGACCTGAATCCAATTGAGCACATCTGAGACATCATGTCTCCCTCCATCCATCAACGCCACGTTGCACCACAGACTGTCCAGGAGTTGGCGGATGCTTTAGTCCAGGTCTGGGAGGAGATCCCTCAGGAGACCATCCGCCACCTCATCAGGAGCATGCCCAGGCGTTGTAGGGAGGTCATACAGGCACGTGGAGGCCACACACACTACTGAGCCTGATTTGGACTTGTTTTAAGGACATTACATCAAAGTTGGATCAGACTGTAGTGTGGTTTTCCACTTTAGTTTTGAGAGTGACTCCAAATCCAGAACTCCATGGGTTGATAAATTTGATTTCCATTGATAATTTTTGTGTGATTTTGTTGTCAACACATTCAACTATGTAAAGAAAAAAGTATTTAATAAGAATATTTCATTCATTCAGATCTAGGATGTGTTATTTTAGTGTTCCCTTTATTTTTTTGAGCAGTGTATTTTTGTTTCATCAGACCAGAGGACATTTCTCCAAAAAGTACGATCTTTGTCCCCATGTGCAGGTGTAGAAGTGGCTTCTTCCTTGCTGAACAGCCTTTCAGGTTACGTCGATGTAGCACTCGATTTACTGTTTATATAGATACTATGTACCTGTTTCCTACAGCATCTTCACAAGGTCCTTTGCCGTTGTTCTGAGCGGTATGACGACTGCGTGGTCCCATGGTGTTCATACTTGCATAGTATTGTTTATACAGATGAATGTGGTACCTTCAGGCGTTTGGAAATTGCTCCCAAGGATGAACCAGACTTGTGGAGGTCTACAATTTTTTTCTGAGGACTTGACTGATTGCTTTGATTTAACCATGATGTCAAGCAAAGAGGCACTGAGTTTGAAGGTAGGCCTTGAAATACATCCGCAGGTACACCTCCAATTGACTCGAATTATGTCAATTAGTCTATCATAAGCTTCTAAAGCCATCACAGAATTTTCTGTAATATTCCAAAATGTTTAAAGGCACAGTTAACTTAGTGTATGTAAACTTCTGAAACGTCTGGAAAAATGACTTGTGTCATGCACAAAGTAGATGTTCTAACCGACTCACCAAAACTATAGTTCGTTAACAAGAAATTTGTGGAGTGGTTGAAAAACGAGTTTTAATGACTCTAACCTAAGTGTATGTAAACTTTCGACTTCAACTGTACATATTACCTCAATTACCTCGTCAATGGTGCACCCGCATATTGACATTGACTCTGTACCGGTACACCCTGTATATAGCCCCAATATTGTTATTTACTGCTGCGCCGGCTCTGCGCAATGTGTCTCCAGTGCGTCTGCACAGTCCTCTGCCTAGGACAGGGCCTCCTGTATGTCTCTCCAGCCTGTTGAGTCCTGTGCCTGCGCCCAGAACTAATCCTCCTACGTCTCCTCCCTCCAGTGATGATCCATGGCAAGAAGCCTCCAGTGATGATCCATGGCACGGAGCCCCCAGCGACGGACTCCGGTCCGGAGCCCGCAGCGACGGCCTCCGGTCCGGAGCCTGCAGCGATGGCCTCCGGTCCGGGGCCCACAGCGACGAGGGTGCCCAGTCCAGGGCTCGCAGCGACGAGGGTGCCCAGACCGGTGCCCGCAGCAACGAGGGTGCTCAGTCCGGGGCCCGCAGCAACGAGGGTGCCCAGTCCGGGGCCCGCAGCAACGAGGGTGCCCAGTCCGGGGGCGGCGGTGAGGTTCCCCACACCAGAGGCATCACCAAAGCGGGGTGAGCCAGAGGTGGAGCGGGGTCTGCTTCCCGCACCTGAGCCGCCACCGCGGATAGATGCCCACCCAGACCCTCCCCTATAGGTTCAGGTTTTGCGGCCGGAGTCCGCACCTTTGGGGGGTGGGGTGGGGGTACTGTCACGCCCTGACCTTAGAGAGCCTTTTTATGTCTCTATTTGGTTAGGTCAGGGTGTGATTTGGGGTGGGCATTCTATGTTTTGTTATCTATGATTTTTGTATTTCTATGTTTTGGCCGGTATGGTTCTCAATCAGGGACAGCTGTCTACCGTTGTCTCTGATTGGGAACCATACTTAAGTAGCCCATTTTCCCTCCTTTCTTTGTGGGAAGTTGACTTTGTTTAGGGCACATAGCCTTTGAGCTTCACGGTTTGTTTTTGTAGTGTTATTTGTTTTGTTTGGCGTCATTTTGATTAATAAATGAAAATGTACGCTCACCACGCTGCACCTTGGTCCTCTCCTTTCAACAGCCTTGACAGCTGCACTTTAATGATTTGTTATTCTTATCTCTTACTTTTTATGTTGTATTTTCTTAAAACTGCATTTTTGTTTAAGGGCTTGTAAGTAAGCATTCGGAGCATGTGAAAAACAACATTTGATTTGAATTTATGTCCTTGAGTGGCCCAGCCAGAGCCCGGACTTGAACCCCATCAATCCTCTCTGCAGAGACCTGAAAATAGCTGTATAGCGACACTCCCCATCCAACCTGACAGAGATTGAGAGGATCTGCAGGAAAGAATGTGAGAAATTCCCTAAATACAGATGTGTCAAGCTTGAAGCATCATACCCGAGAAGACTCGAGGCTGTAATCGCTGCCAAAGGTGTTTCAACAAAGTACTGAGTAAAGGGTCAGAATACTTACATAAATGTGATATTATTATTATTATTTTTATTATACATTTGAAAAAAAATAAAAAATCCTGTTTTTTCTTTGTCGTTATGAGGTATTGTGTGTATATTGATGAGGGGGAAAAACAATTTAATCCATTTTAGAATAAGGCTGTAATGAAACAAAATGTGGAAAAAGTTAAGGTGTCTAAATACGTTCCGAATGCACTGTAAAGAGAGTCTTAGTCAGTCTAGGATTGTGTTCCCCTGCTCAGACGTTGCTGACTCATGCCAGATCGATCTTACAACGCCTGGAAAGGTATTTTTTTATGTATCAGCTAACTAAACCATACGTTATAGCATTCTGGTACCTGGCGGCACAGTCCATGACGTGGCATGCAACCATTGGTTGATTCATCTAACGTCTGAGCAGGGCAGCACAACCTATGTAATGGCATCCATAATCCTTTCTATCTAGCAAAGACGGTCACCTGGAGATTTGTCCATCATTGTAAAGATGATAAATGACCCCTTCTAGAATGCTTTAGGCTCTAATAAGAAATGAATGTTTTCCTTTGACAATGTAGCTGCTGTAAGTGAACACAACAGCACAAGGGAGGTTTTTAAAATGTATTCAAAACTGTTAAACATACACTGTATAAAGAAGGGCAAAGGCTTCACTTGGACATTGTAAAGGGGACAACAAACTTTTTTGTGGGGGACACACTGAAAGTATAACCTGCCTCAGTCTACTTACCCTCCACCATGACGTTGAAGTAGTGGACTGTGTCTCCGACAGAGTTCCTCGCCTCACACGTGTACTTCCCATCATCCTCCTCTTCAATGTTATTAATGGTTAAACGTTTCCCATAGTTTTTTAGATTTGCCCGTTTCGGTAGCTTCTCTGTCCTTTTTGTCCATTCAATCACAGGAGTTGGACTGAGTAACAAGATGAGAGAAAACAAGATATGATTAGTGAAAAATGATACACACATTATTCTATCAAATGTAATACAACATGTTCTATTGCAGATCCAGTCACTGAAGTTATGAAGAAATATTCTTCATACTAAATTGAGAAATGATTAGACTCCACTTACAATCCCTCTGCTATACACTCTAGCACCAGCTCCTCTCCTTTCAGCAGCCGTACCTCTGACTGAACACCAGAGGGTACCAGAAGGCTCGGTCTTCTCTCTGGAATGGCATAGGCTTCCATGGGCAGAAAAGGACAGGCATAAGATGTATAGTAGGTATATTTCTGAAACCATAGGAGCAACTGCCGTAGGTGTTTGTCCACACTTGAGTGTTTTGGTACACTCTCCTAGCACACAGTACCAGTCAAAAGCTTGGACACACCTACTCATTCAAGGATTTTTCCTAACATTGTACTATGTTCTACATTGTAGAATAATAGTGAAGACATCAAATCTATGAAATAACACATATGGAATAATGTAGTAACCAAAAAACATTTAAACAAATCAAAATATATGTTATTATTCAATGTAGCCACCCTTTTCCTTGATGACACCATTGCACACTCGGCATTCTCTCAACCAGCTTCATGAGGAATGCTTTTCAAACAGTCTTGATGGAGTTCCCACATATGCTGAGCACTTGTTTGCTGCTTTTCCTTCACTCGGCCATGAAAAGCCAACTGACATTTACTCCTGAGGAGCTGACCTGTTGCACCCTCTACAACCACTGCGATTATTATTATTTGACCCTACTGGTCATCTATGAACGTTTGAACATCTTGGCCATGTACTGTTATAATCTCCACCCGGCACAGCCAGAAGAGGATTGGCCACCCCTCAGGGCCTGGTTCCTCTCTAGGTTTCTTCCTAGGTTCCTACCTTTCTAGGGGGGGGTTTCCTAGCCACTATGCTTCTGCATCTGCATTGCTTGCTGTTTGGGGTTTTAGGCTGGGTTTCTGACAGTACTTTGTGACATCGGCAGATATAAAAAGGGCTTTATAAATACATTTGATTGATTGATTGACTCTGCAGTCCAACTCATTCTAAACCATATCAATTGGGTTGAGGTCAGGGGATTGCGTAGGTCAGATCATCTGATGCAGCACTCCATCACTCTCCTTGGTCAAATAGCCCTTACATAGCTTGGAGGTGTGTTTTGAGTCATAGTCCCACTAAGCCCAAACCAGATGGGATGAAGTATCACTGCAGAATGCTGTGGTAGCCATGCTGGTTAAGTGTGCCTTGAATTCTAAATAAATCTCAGATAGTATCACCAGCAAAGCACCCCCACACCATCACACCTCCTCTTCCATGCTTCAAGGTGGGAACCACATATGCGGAGATCATCCATTCACCTTCTCTGCATCTCACAAAGACAGTGGTTGCAACCAAAAATCTCAAATTTGGACTCCAGATTTCCACCGGGCTTATGTACACTGTTCGTGTTTTTTGGAAGAAGCAAGTCTCTTCTTCTTATTGGTGGCCTTTGGTAGTGTTTTCTTTGTAGCAATTCGACCATGAAGGACTGATTCACACAGTCTCCTCTGAACAGTTGATGTTGTGATGTGTCTGTTACTTGAACTCTATGAAGCATTTATTTGGGTGGCAGATAACTCTAATGAACTTATTCTCTGCAGCAGAAGTAACTGGGTCTTCCTTTCCTATGGCGGTCCTCATGAGAGCTGGTTTCATCATAGCACTTGATGGTTTTTGCGACTGCACTTGAAGAAACATTCAAAGTTATTGACATTTTCTGGATTAACTGACCTTCATGTCTTAAAGTAATGATGGACCGTCATTTCTCTTCGCCTATTTGAGCTATTCTTGCCATAATATGGACTTGGTCTTTTACCAAATAGGGCTACTTCTGTATACCACCCCTACCTTGTCACAACACAACTGATTGGCTCAAACACATTAAGAAGGAAAGACATTCCACAAATTAACTTTTAACAAGGCACACCTGTTAATTGTATTGCATTCCAGGTGACTACCTCATGAAGCTGATTGAGAGAATGCCAAGAGTGTGCAAAGCTGTCATCAAGGCAAAGGGTAGCTATTTTGAAGAATCTCAAATATAAAATGTATTTTTATTTGTTTAACATTTTTTGGGTTAGTACATGATTCCATATGTGTTATTTCATAGTTTTGATTTCTTCACTATTATTCAACAATGTAGAAACACCTAGAATGAGTAGGTGGCTCAAACTTTTGACTGGTACTGATAAAATTGCATAGATGAATCTCATTCAACGTGTGCATATTAAACATGTATTGACTTTTCCTACAAATAAGTTTGGGCCTTTAGTCAGTCAAATACTATGAACTGTAATGGGATATTATCATTCATGTTAAAGTCAAATATAATGTTAAAGCAACGCCCCACTGCTGTCAGTCATCTAGCTCACAAGCAGGTTTTACTGAAATGTAAATTAAATATGAAGACCCACCTTGAGCCAATGGAGCCATGTCTATTCCTTTGATCTGAAGTACATGCCTGCACCTTTTTTCACCTGCACACTTTGCACTTTTGTAAAATAAAACCATATATAATGTTGATAGACTTTTGAATCTGACAATTGTCTTTGACATGTGTGGGGACAGCACTCCTCCTTCTCCTTACACCATCACTGCATCTAGTGTCCTGAACATGCCCTTTCAATGCATACTCGACATGTAGTGCAGGGTTCTCAACCTGGGAGTGGTATGTTGCTGACCTTTCTTACAGACACCTATTTCATCCGTTTTTTCAAGTGCTACTTGTAATGTAAGTGTATCGGAGCCTTAATGTTGCACTTAGAATATGAGGATGTCCTCTTGGTCTAATGTTTAGAGGAAGGACTATAGCTTGCCTGTCCCTGGTATAAAACAGGTTGAGAAACATTGATGTAGGGCATTACACTGTCAACCTACAGCTCTTGACGACCACTGACATGGCTGTCTTCCGAACGATGGTCCGTATGACGGAGAATGCGGCGAAGCAGCAGTAGTCTCTCCGGCTATCCTTCTCCAGGGCGTTGGAGATGTAGAGGTTGCCGTCATGGCCCATGGACACCCTCTCATCCTGTTCAATATGTTGGAGACCTGGAGGAAACAATATATCGTTTTCATGAGGACACACAATGGAAAATGTTTTGCAACAGAAAGCGACAATTTGTGTTTAATATTGAACAAGGCGAAAATGTGTGTTTCTTATTGGAAGTGTAAAGGAAGAACTAGGGTCACATGACATGACTGACCATACTGTGGCTTTAAATATGGCAGCCAATAACCTCTCTAGGCTAGGGGGCGGTATTTTCATGTCCAGAAGAAAAGTGTGCCCAAAGTAAACTGCCTGCTACTCAGGCCCAGACCCTAGGATATGCATATTATTAGTAGATTTTAATAGAAAACACCCTGACGTTTCTAAAACTGTTTGAATGATGTCTGTGAGTATAACAGAACTTATTTTGGCAGGCGAAACCCCGAGAACAAACCATCCAGGATTTTGTTTTTTTGAGGTCACTCTGTTTTCAATGGGTTTTCTATGTGGATCTTGCTTGCAGTTCGTATTGCTTCCACTGGATGTCAATAGTCTTTATAAATTGGATGATGTTTTTCCTTTGAGAAATGAAGAAGTAGGGCTGTTAAGAATGAGGGTCGAGTCTAGTGTACTATTGTGGTTGGGGCCCACGACCTGAAAGCTCGCTCCACTTTGTTTTTATCCACTATTGAACGCAGTTTATTCCATCTTGATAGAGTGGTCTGACTAGCTAGCTCTGGTCCAGCGCGTAACTAGCACCTAGCTAGCTCTGGTCTCCGCACTAACTAGCTCTGGTCAATGCTCTGGTCCAGGGCGTAGCTCGGGTCATTGGTCTAGCTCTGGTCCGCTTTAACTAGCTCTGGTACAGACTGACTCAACTTAGATTTTCTTACGGAAATTTCATTTTCTAATTTCTAGTTTAGAATTCTTATTTAATTTCTTATTTTTATTTGGACCACTTTATGAGAAGCTGCTCTCAGCTCTAAAAAACAAGCATTTCTTGAAAAGTGTGTGATTTGGCTAGATGGAACTAGAACGGCTGAGAGCCTAAGCATATGGCCTTATCCCCATTGAGACACTCCTTCATACAGTGCTGTGATGTCATTAGACCCTCTTTTGGCTATGGTGAGAAAAAGGTGACAAAATGTCCAAATTTAAAAGGAACTATGTTGAGCGGCCCTAATTCTTCTTGTGTAATAACAAAAAAGCTCATTCCCATTACTATGTCAGTTTAAAACAACTACTGAATTACTACATGAGAACATGTCAATACTATGTTGTGACTTGAGTAATAACAATATTACAACAGAGGTATAGGAGCAACCTAATGTAAAGTGTTACTGTACTCTATTTCAATTGAAATGTGTATAAAGTGACATATTCCCTTCTAAACTGTTTCAGTTGGATGGTGCTGTAAAGATTGAACTAGTGGTCTATTTTCTCACCAATAGTCATCCAGTAGATCTTTCGTGGAGGGATCCCCTGTGGTGGATTGCATTCCAGAATCACAGGCTGTCCCTCTTTAACAACTATTGGGGCAATCTTCTCTTTGGGGAACTTTGGGGTACCTGTGCAATGGTTAGGCATGTTTTACTCATGTCAACACCTTTAGATAGGATTCTAAATGTAACACTCACAGTCTTGCTGTAAGATGCAAAACTGTTCACTATGCCAGGTTCTTACAACATGAGAGTGGCACTCACTTGGTACAATGAGTTCAATTTCCTCTGATACTGCTGTTCCCAGATTGTTTGAAGCGTAGCACTGATACATCCCCTGGAACTGCGCAAGGCGCCCGCTATGAATCACAAAACTCCCATTGTTTCTCTCTTTTTTGACCCCCAAGTCGAAGAGGGGATCTATGGCCTTGCCATCTTTTGTCCATCTGTATCTGTTGGGGCAATGAAGCATTTTGTAATGCTTGGTTACAGTTATGATATTTAGCTTGAGCTGCAACAATAAGCATTGGGTTAATGATGATAGTGTGAACAATCCATAAGCATAAGGGCAAAAAACAGGGAGATCCTAGGATGAATCGCAGTCATCTCACTCACACTGGTTGTGGGTTGCCTTTGGCTTCACATCTCATGGAAAAACTGCCTTCAAAGGGTAAGGCAATGACAGGGCCAGCAGTCTGCACTGTTATGGTCGGTAGCTGCTCCACTGCGGGATGAAAAGATAGAAATCAAACAAACACTTTAACAACTTGACTACCATTATGGGGATTTGGTCATGTTTTGTGCAATGTACAGCAGGAAATGTATAACTTATGCTTGTTGGAAGATTAATATTGAGAAACTAGCTCTATTTGCCCACATGTCTGAGCTAATAATGAACTGCAGTGCAGACAGCGATTAAACCAACAAGACATACCAATCTTGCACTGCATGTTACACATGCCTGAAGTAAATGACCCGTCATAGGCATGAATTTAGTTAGCCAGTCCATGTCTCTGACAGCTGGACCATATACTCTCTCTTCACTGCCCATCATGGGCATAGGGTGTGTCTAAAACATTCCCCTATAGACTATGAAATATACTGACTGTACAAAAGATTATGAACATGTTCTTTCCATGACATAGACTGACCAGGTGAATCCAGGTAAAAGCTATGATCCCTTAATGATTTCAATTGTTAAATCCACTTCATTCAGTGTAGATGAAGGGAAGGAGACAGGTTCAAGAAGGTTTTTTAAGCCTTTAGTCAATTTAGACATGGATTGTGTATGTGTGCCATTCATAGGGAAAATGGGCAAGACAAAATATTGAAGTGCCTTTGGGGTATGGTAGTAGGTGCCAAGTGCACCGGTTTGTGTCAAGAACTGCAACGCTGCTGGGTTTTCACAGTCAACAGTTTCCCTTGTGTATCAAGAATGGTCCACCACCCAAAGGACATCCAGTCAACTTGACACAGCTGCATCCCTGTGGAAAACTTGACACCTTGTAGAGTCCATGCCCTGACTAATTGAGGCTGTTCTGAGAGCAAAAGGGTGGGGTGTACTTAATGTTTTGTACACTCAGTGTAGGTTGCCAATACTGCACTTTACCTTCCAGGGGGATATCGAGTCCTCCGGCCCTGGAGGTCAAGGCCAAGAGGAAAGCAAGGCCCAAGCTCCACAGCGACCTCATCACTCCACCGCCGTTGAGCAGAGACTGTCCAGGAGAGCAGGCGACACCACTGACAGCACCACAGCTTTGACCCACTAGATCAGCAGATAGCTGTCAACACTTAGAGGGATAGGACCTAGATGTGCAGAGACACAGGGAAATATAAAACTGTCAGTAACCCAGTGGTGTGTACTCATGGAGGCAAGGGAAGTCATTTTCCTTCAATTTGCAAGAGATTGAATGTATCTCACTGGAGAAAGCATCAGTATGTGTATCCCATCTATCTGGTGCTGTCTGGTAAAATTGAGAATGACATTGTTGCCCCATTGAATGCAACGGAAGCCAGCCAGCATTTAGCCTCCCTTGATAATAAAAAATAAAATAATAATAGCCAATCAGCATTGAGCTAAACTGAGTGAGCTCAACTGTGAATTGTCCTGGCGCACCAAAATAAAACTTTAAAGGGAAGCGAGTTTGGACTCGTCTTCACACCAATCACATCAAAAGTAGAACGTAATTTACAGAAAAACTTAAATTGTTAGTAGAGGTCGACCGATTATGATTTTTCAACGCCGATTACGATACCGATTATTGGAGGACCAAAAAAAGCTGATACCGATTAAATCGCCCAATTTTTTATATATATATTTGTAATAATGACAATTACAACAATACTGAATGAAGACTTATTTTTACTTAATATAATCCATCAATAAAATCAATTTAGTTTCAAATAAATAATGAAACATGTTCAATTTGGTTTAAATAATGCAAAAACAGTGTTGGAGAAGAAAGTAAAAGTGAAATATGTGCCATGTAAGAAAGCTAACGTTTAAGTTTGCTCAGAACATGAGAACATATGAAAGCTGGTGGTTCCTTTTAACATAAGTCTTCAATATTCCCAGGTAAGAAGTTTTAGGTTGTAGTTATTATAGGACTATTTCTCTCTATACCATTTGTATTTCATATACCTTTGACTATTGGATGTTCTAATAGATACTTTAGTATTGCCAGCCTAATCTCAGGAGTTGATAGGCTTGAAGTCATAAACAGCGCAATGCTTGAAGCACAGTGCAGAGCTGCAGGAAAATGCACGAAAGTGCTGTTTGAATGAATGCTTATGAGCCTGCTGCTGCCTACCACTGCTCAGTCAGACCGCTCTATCAAATCATAGACTTAATTATAATAACACACAGAAATATGAGCCTTAGGTCATTAAAATGGTCAAATCCGGAAACTATCATTTCGAAAACTATATATTTTTTCTTTCAGTGAAATACGGAACCGTTCCATATTGTATCTAACAGGTGGCATCCATAAGTCTAAATATTGCTGCACAACCTTCAATGTTATGTCATAATTATGTAGAATTCTGGCAAATTAATTACGGTCTTTGTTAGGAAGAAATGGTCTTCACACAGTTCGCAACGAGCCAGGCAGCCCAAACTGCTGCATATACCCTGACTCTGCTTGCACAGAACGCAAGAGAAGTGACACAATTTCCCTAGTTAAAAGAAATTCATGTTAGCAGGCAATATTAACTAAATATGCAGGTTTAAAAATATATACTTGTGTATTGATTTTAAGAAATGCATTGATGTTTATGGTTAGGTACACATTGGTGCAACAACAGTGCTTTTTTCGTGAATGCACTTGTTAAATCACCCGTTTGGCGAAGAAGGCTGTGATTCAATGATAAATTAACAGGCACCGCATCGATTATATGCAACGCAGGACAGCTAGTAATATCATCAACCATGTGTAGTTAACTAGTAATTATGTTAATATTGATTGTTTTTTATAAGATAAGTTAATGCTAGCTAGCACCTTACCTTGGCTCCTTGCTGCACTCGCATAACAGGTGGTCAGCCTGTCACGCAGTCTCCTCGTGTAGTGCAATGTAATCGTCCATAATCGGTGTCCAAAAATGCAGATTACCGATTGTTATGAAAACGTGATATCGGCCCTAATTAAATCGGCCATTCCGATTAATCGGTCAACCTTTAATTGTTACATCTTGTTGTGCCGTTGTCCTCCGGTGGCTAGCTAGCTAAAATCGTCCGTTTCCTAAATTAGCCATGGATGGAGATAGGGATTTGAACTTGTGGTATTACTTATTGGCAAACGATTATAAACAGTAATTCTGATCCAACTATAAATTCCTACATTGTGCCCCTGGCCTGAGAGAATGGAAGTTCAATACGTAGCTAGATGTAGTAGGCTGATGTTAACTAGCTGGCCTGGCGCATCATTGTTCATGAAAGGAAGTTGGGTTAGTGAGCAAGCATTTTTGCCAGGTAGCATAGGAAAACAAAAAATAAAAGCGTGTACTGTATCACAGAGTCATAGACCGTTTCGGCAACATGAACAGCATCCCTATACTGACTTTTAGTGGAGAAAAGTAAATCTTGAATTGCCCAAGGGACAATTTGCTTTGCCTATACAAATCAGTAAATAAACGGAAGCAAAATTGTTAAATTGCCTATATGTACTAGTAAAATCATATATAAAATGCACTGGGTACAGTTTGATAGACAACCCCTCAGACAGCCTAAAATAATCTAAATATAGCACCATTGCCCAAGCAAATACTGAAGCAACCCGGCTAGGCAATCACCATGTCTTTCCTTACTCTCTTCTGAATAACAGTAATGTCCCATATCACACGTCCTCTCTCAATGGGTGTAATTCATTGGTACATCATTGTTGTAAAACATGCCAGTGTTTTGGGATTACCCTTGATTAGATTAGATGAGGTACGATCACGAATATCCTACCAACGGAACATCAAAAACTGTAATATCTTATGTTTCACGGAATCGTGGCTGAATGATGACATGGATATTCAGCTAGAGGGATATACGCTACACGGCAAGATAGAACAGCGGTCTGTGCATATTTGTAAACAACAGCTGGTGCACAATATCTAAGAAAGTCTCTAGATTTTGCTCGCCTGAAGTAGAGTATCTTGTGCTAAAATGCAGACCACACTATTTGCCTAGAGAGTTTTCAGCTATACATTTTGTCGCTGTTTATTTACCACCACAGACGGACGCTGACACTAAGACCGCACTCAGTCAGCTGTATAAGCAAATAAGCAAACAGGAAACCGCTCACCCAGAGGCGGCGCTCCTAGTGGCCGGAGATTTTAGGGAAACTTAGATCTGTTCTACCTAATCTCTATCAACATGTTAAATGTGCAACCAGAGAGAAAACAATTCTAGATCACCTGTACTCTACACACAGAGATGTGTACAAAGCTCTCTCTCGCCCTCCATTTGGTAAATCCGACCACAATTCTATCCTCCTGATTCCTGCTTACAAACAAAAAGCAGGAAACACCAGTGACTCGGGCTATAAAAAAAAGTGGTCAGGTGAAGCAGATGCTAAACTACAGGACTGTTTTGCTATCACAGACTGGAACATGTTCCGGGATTCTTCCGATGACATTGAGGAGTACACCACATCAGTCACTGGATTTATCGATAAGTGCATCAGTCACTGGTTTTATCAATAAGTGCATGGAGGACATTGTCCCCACAGTGACTGTACGTACGTACGTACGTACATACCCCAACCAGAAGCCATGGATTACAGGCAACATTCACACTGAGCTAAAAGGGTAGAGCTGCCGCTTGCAAGGTGCGGGACTTTAACCCGGAAGCTTATAAGAAATCCTGCTATGCCCTCTGAAGAACCCTCAAACAGGCAAAGTGTCAATACAGGGCTAAGATTGAATCGTACTACACCGGCTCCAACGCTAGTCTTATGTGGCAGGACTTGCAAACTATTACAGACCACAAAGGGAAGCACAGCAGCGAGCTTCCCAGTGACACAAGCCTACCAGAAGAGCTAAATCACTTCTATGCTCACTTCGAGGCAAGCATGAGAGCATCAGCTGTTCCGGACAACTGTGTGATCACGCTCTACGTAGCCGACGCAAGTAAGACCTTTAAACAGGTCAACATTCACAAGGCTGCGGGGCCAGACGGATTAGCAGGACGTGTGCTCTGGGCATGTGCTGATCAACTGGCAAGTGTCTTCACTGACATTTTCAACATGTCCCTGATTGAGTCTGTAATACCAACATGTTTCAAGCAGACCACCTTAGTCCCTGAAGGCAACCTGCCTAAATGACAACAGACCCGTAGCACTCTACATCTGTAGCCATAAAGTGCTTTGAAAGGCTGGTAATGGCTCACATCAACACCACTATCGCAGAAACCCTAGACCCATTCCAATTTTCATACCGCCCAAACAGATCCACAGATGATGCAATATCCATGATGCAATCTCCAGATGATGCAATCAACATAAACACCTCCCTCTGCAACTGGATCCTGGACTTCCTGACGGGCCGTGCCCAGTTGGTGAGGGTAGGTAGCAACACATCTGCCACGCTGATCATCAACACTGGAGCCCCTCAGGGGTGCATGCTCAGTCCCCTCCTGTACTCCCTTTTCACCCACAACTGCATGGCCAGGCATGACTCCAACACACACACCATCATTAAGTTTGCAGACAACACAACAGTGGTAGGCCTGATCACCGACAACGACGAAACAGCCTATAGGGATGAAGTCAGAGACCTGGCCAGGTAGTGCCAGAATAACAACCTCTCCCTCAACGTAACCAAGACTAAGGAGATGACTCCCATTCTCATTGACGGGGCTGTAGTGGAGCAGGTTGAGACCTTTAAGTTCCGTGGTGTCCACATCAACAAACTAGAATGGTCCAAACACACTAAGACAGTCGTGAAGATGGCACAACAAAGCCTATTCCCCTCAGGAAACAACAGTTTTTACCCCCAAGCCATAAGACTCCTGAACAGGTCAACAAATGGCTACCCGGACTATTTGCATTGTGTCCCCCCCCCCCCAAAACCCTCTTTTTACGCTGCTGCTACTCTCTGTTTTTCATATATGCATTGTCACTTTAACTTTACATTCATGTACATACTACCTCAATTGGATCGACCAACCAGTGCTCCTGCACATTGGCTAACCAGGCTATCTGAATTGTGTCCTGCCACCCACCACCCGCCAACCCCTCTTTTACGCTACTGCTACTCTCTGTTTATCATATATGCTTAGTCACTTTAACCATATCTACATGTACATACTACCTCAATCAGCCTGACTAACCGGTGCCTGTATATAGCCTTGCTACTGTCATAGCCTCGCTACTGTATATAGCCTCGCTACTGTATATAGCCTCGCTACTGTGTTATAGCCTCGCTACTGTGTTATAGCCTCGCTACTGTGTTATAGCCTCGCTACTGTGTTATAGCCTCGCTACTGTGTTATAGCCTCGCTACTGTGTTATAGCCTCGCTACTGTGTTATAGCCTCGCTACTGTTATTTATCACCGTCTTTTTTACTGTTGTTTTTATTTCTTTACTTACCTATTGTTCACCTATTACCTTTTTTGCACTGTTGGTTAGTGCCTGTAAGTGAGCATTTCACTGTAAGGTGAATACCGAATACCTGTTGTATTCGGTGCACTAGACAAATTAACTTTGATTTGATTTGATTGTAAAACTGGGATGGCAGCACCAAATGGCATGCTTACAGAAAACCTTATTGGCACATAATATAAGATGCTGCTATGGATGATTGCTAGAGTGGGTAGACTTAAGTTTGTATATAGTAGTAGGCCTGTGGGTATTGTGGGTTTCAGCCTGTGGGTACAGTGGCACTGCCAAAGGGCTCACTCTACAAACGAATCACTCAGTCACAGGAGCGGGAGTCTGCCTTGTCCAAACACAAACCAATGATGTATCTCCCGCCAACCTCCCACAATGGAGTGTAACGTTGCCGGTTGGTCCTAGTTAGTAATATGGGTAAATGCAGGTTAATTTGTCAATTACTGTACACCAGGGCTAGGATTAGTCTAATTCAACAATGGAATTGAGAGTCAAGTAACACATTGGAAATTGTCCAATATTCTCAGTGAGGTTAAGTTTTCAATTTGTGAATTGAATTTAATTTGGAATTGAATAGTTGGTTGCCTTTTTGCGAAAAAAATAAACCTAATTCATGATAAAGCAACTACGGTATGGTAAAACAGTCACAGCATCACACGATGTACCACATATATTTCAACAACAAAAAAAGACAAAAAAAGACTCCAATATTTCTGTACATACTGAAATATTGTGATTAATTCATTTTTTCATTGTAGAAAATATATATATATATGTAAAACAGTCCATAAAATGCAGGCAACCTTGCTTAAATTAACAATTTGACCCTTTTCCAGATTTTGTTGATCCTGACAACAAATAATCAACATCATGCCTGACCTTACCAAGGATGTAACTCATTCAAGCTAAACAAAGCCTCTGTTTTGTATACATAAATAACCTTTTGGATTATGAAAATGATTGAGCTTCATCGGGGTACAGTATGTAACGCAAGGCTTTGGAATATAAACAGGTAACATGCTCCCAACATTTGTTTGGAAGCAGAGGGATCTATTACCAGACCACGTCAGGATATTGAACCCTCCAATCGCCAGGGATTGTGTTTACATGACCAATAGTCAGCCGAGGAATGAGTGTGGGTCCACCACCCTGCTAATCCCTTTACCACAGCAACTCAAAACACACATTGCATTGTACCTCATTACTTACTGACTTGAAATTCCAAACATACTATTAATCATCAATCCATTGAAAAAAAACAGCTCCTTTCTAAAAAAGCAACAACATATAGTAAAGGGCATGGAAATTCGAGTGTACTCACTGAAATCTTTCAACTGTGGATGCCTATAGGCTGTGAGCAAATCACCTGCACTGAAAGTCCATTTAAATGCGTCAGAAATCTGTGCTGTGCAAGTTCAGGCACACCGGACAGGAACAGACAGTGAGCATTCCAGCTCACCCTTCACGTTGCTTATTTTTCGCCCAGTGAACGCCTCTCGTCCGCCCCTCCACTCAAGCGGCTAAAGGAGCTATGGGAGATTCACTGAAGTGACATATGTCGGCAAAGCCTCTCACTTGGCAAAGAGGCTCTCTAAGCTGAACGACAATGACTTGGACAAAGCCACGGCCACAGGGCTATTCACAGAGCATTAAAGAATGAGGGGAGAGGAAGTACAGGCATGCCTCTCTGTCCATACCCCTCCTCACCCTGCACTACCACCCAATGCCTCCCTTCACTAAACATGTGCATGATGACACCCATTTACACCCACCCTATTTTAATGATTATAATACAAATGGGTCTTAGCTCCATTGAAGAGAGTGGAGCGGTGGATGACATCTGCTTTCATCAAGCCTCATCTTTTGTAGTTGTGTACTGCACTGGCTTGAGGGGTGGATACTGTTGTTAGAGAAGTACATACATTGCACTCCCTGCATGGTTTTACATGTCTGAAAACTTAGGCACAATAGGCTACTTGTATCGTCAACACATAATGGGCCTTTTTGTGAGCTGTCTGTTACACAATATCGGCTAGGCTTGGGCGGTATACTGTATACTGGGTGTTTAGAAATACCAACGGTAAAAAAAAAAAACATACACTACATTACCAAAGGTAGGTGGACACCTGCTCCACTCTTCTGGGAAGGCTTTCCACTAGATGGTGGAATATTGCTGCGGGAGTTGCTTCCATTCAGCCACAATATCATTAGTGAGGTCGGACACTGATGTTGGGCGATTAGGCCTGGGGTTGAGGTCCGAGATCTGTGCAGGCCAGTCAAGATCTTCCACACCAATGTTGACAAACCATTTCTGTATGAACCTCGCTTTGTGCATGGGGGCATTGTCATGCTGAAACAGGAAAGCACCTTCCCCAAACTGTTGCCACAAAGTTGGAAGAACATAATTGTCTAGAACGTCATTGCATGCTGTAGAGTTAAGATTTGCCTAACCTGAACCATAAAAAACACAACCCTAGACCATTATTCCTTCTCCACCAAACTTTACAGTTGGCACTAAGCATTCGGGCAGGTAGCGTTCTCCTGGCATCTTCCAGACCCAGATTAGTCCGTTGGACTGCCAGATGGTGAAGTGTGACTCATAACTCCAGAGAACATGTTTCCACTGCTCCAGAGTCGAAATGGCGGCGAACTTTAAACCACTCCAGCCGACGCTTGGCATTGCGCATGGTGATCTTATTCTTGTGCGGCTGCTCGGCCATGGAAACCCATTTCAGAAAGCTCCTGACAAACAGTTATGGTGCTGACGTTTCTTCCAGAGGCAGTTTGAAACACCTTAGTGACTGTTGCAACCGAGAACAGGCCATTTTTATGAGCTGCACGCTTCAGCACTCACCGGTCCCATTCTGTGAACTTGTTGTGGCCTAGACGTTTTCACTTCACATTAACTGCACTTACCGTTGACCGAGGCAGCTCTAGCAGGGCAGAAATATTACAAACTGACTTGTTGGAAAGGTGGCACCCTATGGCGGTGCCAGGTTGAAAGTCATTGAGCTCGTCAATACAGGCCATTCTACTGCCAATGTTTGTCTATGGAGATTGCATGGCTGTGATTTTTATACACCTGTCAGCAACCTGCCTCCACTTGACTCTCAGCTGTGCAATACACAATACCAGTCAAAAGTTTGGACACATCTACCCATTCAAGTGTTTTTCTTTATTTTTACGCACTGCTTATGTATGTCAGTTAGGCACTACACCCCTTGTAAAGTAGATTCATGTGCTTAATTTTAAGAATTTATTTGGCTACTTATGTTTTTATAAGGTTTGTATCACAACTTATAGGCTTATGGTCTAGGCTACATGAGGTGTGTGACTATGATTAGGGAAAAAAAACGCTAAAAAGACATTGTTTCTTATGCTCGTGTTTTGTGGTGGAAAAATGAGCTGGTCGAGCATAACACGTCAACCCTGTTACCAATAGATAGACAGGCTAGAAATGTTTTAACAATTTCATTTTCCATTTCAGGTTACATTCAATTGCCACTCCCTGTTGCACACAACAAGTTTCCATTCTCCCTGTCACAAGGGGATTTTTTGCTGATTTAAGAAGAAATTGTCAACCCTGTTACACTTTAACCTGTTACTTTAATCTGCACTTAATGGGCACTTACTATAGTCATTTTTTATTTAATCTCTTGAGATGGGATATCTAAAAAAATAAAAAAAAACATAATTTGGACCAAGTCACACTTCTCAAAAGGGCACCAGATTGGTGGAACGACCCTTCCACTGATTGCAAATGTTAATCACATCCCAATGAGATTCTGCTATCTTGGCATATTTCACTGTGGTAAGTAAAATTAAAGATGACTCTCTTATCATTTGATCTATGGTTATGTGGTCAAAGCACTAATCCCTTTAGCCATCTCTTTTATCAATTTATGCAGTCAACAAGAGCAATGCAAATAAAATAATTAACTGTTGTAAATGTTACAAAGAGGGTGCCTCAGATCACACCACTGGATGTTAACTTAGTTCCCAATGACACCTTTTTCCTTCATATTTGTGAAAAAACTAAGTTCCTTGGGTAACACTTCCATTGAGCCTTGCTGAAAAGGGATACATTACAGGACAGCGCTGCATTTCCCAACAGCACGAACAGTAGTCTCTCAATTCATCATAACCGGCAAAGGTCAGAAAGAGACATGGGCTTACCTTTGAGGTCAATACCTGCCAAACCTAACATGTATTCCTTGTGCCCTCTCAAAAGGAGTGCGTATCTAAACAGGTACCACAGCCACACTAACAGACAGCACCTGGCAGCTCTCTGACATCAAGCGCCAACCTGTACTACCGGTATTATGTAAGGGCAGGGTTTGTAACTTGACAGACACGCACACACACTTGTTAGGTTACAGTGAAGCGTGCTAGAAACATCTCACATTTCAAAGACTGCTCCTTTCAAAAGGAAAAACAAAAACATTGACTGTAGTGAGACGCTGCTGCACGTGGGCATTGTTAGATAACATTACTGTATTGTACTCACAGGGGAAGTCTATGTGAGCCAATTAATTAGTGTACTCCCCTTTTGGAGCCACTCCCAGTTTTTTTAATTGACCTGCAGCTGATGACAATATCGATTGTGGGATTTTGGGCATGTCCACAGTCAATCTGTGTTTGTAATTAAATCATGCCAAATGTACAGTCATTTGAAGAGGTGAGTGAATGAGAGACAAATAATACAGTACAGGGCTACTGCTATCGTTGTTATGCTAAAGTACTAAACTTAGCTCTCATGCTTTCAATTGACCTTTCAACATTGCCGTTGTCATTGCCGTTGTTTTTAGAGTGAATGTTCTCATTGTTGGTCCCGCCATATTGTGAAAAGTGTCATTCGGTAGAGTGGGAAAGAGCTCATTCAGTGCAGGGGTTAAGAGTTTAGTGGATTGTGTGAGGACATGGGAAGAGCCGTTTGCTCAATTTAATTTTGAAGCATGTGATTGGTTGGGCAGGGACAGTATTGTATTTACAACACTTAAACCACCAAACAAAAACTTGGTCCCTGAGGGGGGAAATTAAGACTTTGGACAGGCTACTAATCACTCATTACCCTTTTTGTTGATTTCTTTCTTTACAATAAATATGGAAATAATCAAAGTGAGCTGTAACAGTTAACAAAACATTTTGGGATATACATAGGAATTCAGACTTCGTTATATCCTATTCCCCAATGGAATTACATTTTACAAAACAATTATAATGGTTTTTCACAGCTCCCCTACATGGAACTCATCACTTGGCAGCGCTTGAGAGTGACAATGAAAGGGCCATTCAGCAGCTAAATCAGTTTGCTGCAAGAACTGGGATATGGACAGTGACACTCAAACTCAGTGACACTAGACCCCTTTTCGGGGTCTACTGGCAGCCCACTTCACACCTCAGCTCTTTCCACCACAGTGCTGAGAAAGAGATAAGGGAATGATTCCCCCAACAAATACCAGAAGCTAATGCAGTACATCCAGTAACACTGTACTAACACCTTTTTCATAACCTTTTTAAAAACAGGCATGATATCTTTATGAATGACTTTCAGCTCCCGAGTGGCGCTTCGGTCTAAGGCACTGCATCGCAATGCTAGAGGCATCACTACAGACCCTGGTTCGATCCTGGGCTATATCACAACCGGCCGTGATCGGGAGTCCCATAGGGTGGCGCACAATTGTCCCAGTGTTGTCTGGATTAGGGGAGGGTTTGGCTGGGTAGGCTGTCATTGTAAATAAGAATTTGTTCTTAACTGACTTTCCTAGTTAAATAAACGTTAAATTCTGTACCCCTTTCAAATAGTTTTACTCTATATCCTATAGCTTGTGCTGTTAGCATTTTCTTTGTTTTTTTTAGCCCATTTTAATCCTGACTTGGTTTCCCTTGTTTTTTTAAGACAAAACATCCATGTGCTGTCAACAATTTCTCAGTTATTTACAATATATGCACTTTATGTACTGTAAATATTTTCTCAAAACACAGTAGCACCGGTAAAATAACTAGACGCTGGTTTACAACTCTGAATTCCTGGTGGTTTATTTTCTCTACAACAGAGCAATAGAGGAGAGAACTGAACATGAATATACTTGTTGACACGTTGACGGCATCTGACTCACTTTCTCTCATCTCTTTCCTTTCATCAGCTAGGAGGGAGAAGGAAACAGAGGAACGAAGGAGCCGCCAAGTTCCAGGGATGTCCGGGGCTTTAGTGGCAGGTCACGACAAGTACCTTTTATCCAGTTTGAAATGAACAGCTGTTGGATCTCTTTCTCAATCCTTGTGGATTACGATTCATAATTGAGGGGCTTAGACAAAGGATGCAATCAAACCATTCTATTCTATTCTTACAAAACACACACATACAGTTCACTCCCACTGCCCCACTTACACACGCTTTGGAGATGACACCACTGCTCAAACTATGGCACAAAGGAAAGTAAAGAAGGCACTACGACCTAATTGAATGGACAGATCGTTAGGCTCATTTCATCAAATGGCTTATACCTGCAGCCTTGCTACCTATAAAAACTTGACAGAATCCAGATTTGAAAGCCATAGTAATTATTAGGGATGTAACGATTCACCAATTTGCATCGATCCCAGTTCAAATGTTAAGGATATGAGTGCATTGGTCTGTCACCCCAAACCGAACTAAATGTAGCATGCATCGTTCAGAAAATCAATACAAACGTTGACTTTTTGTTGCTCAAATGACTTTATTTTAACAAGGCAAGTCAGTTGTGAACAAATTCTTATTTACAATGACGGCCTTCCCTGGCAAAACCCTAACCTGGATGATGCTGGGCCAATTGTGCGCTGCCCTATGGGATTCGCAATCACGGCCGGTTGTGATACAGCCTGGAATCGAACCAGGGTCTCTAGTGACGCAGTGCTTTAGACCGCTGTGCCATCGGGAGCCCACTTTCTTTCTGGAGCCCATCCGGAACCCACTTTCTTTTCGGGAGCCCATACTGCTCATCTTTTGTGACAACTGCGTCCTCTCCTTCAATGTTGAACTAAGCATGTTGACAGTAACTGATCTACAAGTCATTTTGCATGCTGAACAACCCCAGGCAATATCAGTAGCCTAGTCAAACTGTGTGTTGTGCATAGCTTCTCGCGTTGACCAACAAGAATTAGGCCTATTCCTGATTTGGCACATCTGCATGTCACCTTCATAAAATGGCTTGGGCAATATTAGGCATTATTAGTTGAGTGTCAACCAATGTAACTTGCAAGGTTATTTTTATCATATACTATGTTGAAAATTGTGTTTTACCGGAATAAAAGTAGCAACGGAGACAAGTCTCATCTGGCTACAGTACATCTGGGCTTACATTAGATTTTATTTTGGTTGTTCATGTTCACTATCAGCAATAGTTTAGCTTGAAACAACTCAGCAGACAGTTTATTAGGTACACCCATCTAGTACAGGGTCGGACCCTCTTTGCCTCCAGATCAGCCTGAATCTTTCAGGGCATTCTACAAGGTGTCGGAAATGGGATGTTGGTCCATGCTGATGCGATGGCATCAAGCAGTTGCTGCAGATTGAAAGGTGGTACATTCATGCTGCAAACCGCCCGTTCTGATCCCAAAGATGCTCTATTGGGTTGAGGTCTGGGGACTGCACAGGCCACTCAAGTAAACTGAACTCACTGTCATGTTCAAGGCAATGTTTTCCCTCCTCAATTGTCCAGTGATGGTGATCGTCGCGTGCCCACTGGAGCCGCTTCTTGTTTTTAGCTGATAGGAGTGGAACCCGGTGTGGTCATCTGCTGCACTAGCCCATCCACGACAAGGATCGGTGGATGGGCTATAACGAGATGCCGTTTTGCACACCAATTTTGTAAAGTACCATTATTTGTCTGTTTGTGGCCCACCTGTTAGCTTGCACAATTTTTGCCATTCTCTTTTGACCTCTCTCATCAATGAGCTGTTTTCACCCACAGGACTGTCACAGCCTAACGAACAGCAAAAGCACTAGCCTATGTCAATCTACTATCTCCCATAGTACAAAAATGTACATATTCTATTCTGTGCAAGAAATAAATATTCCAAACTTAGTCTGTGACAATTGTGGGATGCGAAAGGTCCCAAATTAATACAACCACTAGCATCCCCCAAAATGTTTTATGCAATGTGGCCTACGCAACAGACGTTTAGCTTTAAATGTTGATCAAATATTATTTCTTCACATGATAAGTGCAGCAATGCAATGCGCACATGGTAGTAGGCTATAAGCGCGAATGTTCAGTTAGCGGAAAACACCATTATCAAAAGTGACTGCAAATGCAATTATGCATGTAAATGTTTTTATTATAAAAGGTGCATTTTTATGGTGAAAATGATCTTCCCCAAACTTGGAACTCACGGGCTGCATATGTATGCCAGTTAGGGTCTACACCCCTTTTAAAGAGGATTAATGTGCTTAATTTTAAGAAGTTATTTGGCAACTTTAGTTGTCAGGCTACATGAGGTGTAGGCATTGTTTCATATGCTGGGCATCATTCACAAGTGATAGGCTAATATTGTCACCCATCAGATTATTCTTGATTAAATCTGGTCTTTACATATACTAAATAATATACAGTACTACCATTCAATAGTTTGGACACACCTACTCATTCAAGGTTTTTTCTTTATTTTTACATTGTAGAATAATAGTGAAGACATCAAAACTATGAAATAACACATATGGAATCATGTAGTAACCAAAAAAGTGACAGCTTTGCACACTCTTGGCAGTCTCTCAGCCAGCTTCACGAGGAATGCTTTTCCAACAGTCTTGAAGGTGTTCCCACATATGCTGAGCACTTGTTGCTGATTTTCCTTCCCTCTGCAGTCCAACTCATCCCAAACCATCTTAATTGGGTTGAGGTCGGTTAATTGAGGAGGCCAGGTCATCTGATGCAGCACTCCATCTCTCTCCTTCTTGGTCAAACAGCCCTTACACAGCCTGACCGGCAACTACCCCTGGGGGCGACTTACCCCAATAGAAGATTATGTCATAGGGTTTCACAGAAGTGTCCCTATGTTTTTTACCTCATCTGCACATAAAGAAACTTTGTTATTTTACCTTTTCCTTACACTCCATTATGTACAGTTAAACTAAACACATTATCATTTGAATAAGGCAAGATTTTAAATCCCAGCTCTTTAAATGAATTTCAAGAGCAAATTCATTGGAATATAACCAACTGCCTGCCTTTCTTTATTGAATGTGTTTTGGATTCCAAACCTCTCCGCCAAGTGTCAAGCATTGACCATAGAGAGCCTTTTTATTCTCTATTTTGGTTAGGTCGGGGTGTGACTAGGTTGGGTAATCTAGGTTGTTTTATTTCTATGTTGGCATGGTATGGTTCCCAATCAGAGGCAGCTGTTTAGCGTGGTCTCTGATTGGGGATCATATTTAGGCAGCCATTTCCCCACTGTTTTTTGTGGGATCTTGTTTATGTGTAGTTGCCTGTGAGCACTCCATAGCTTCACGTGTCGTTTGCTCTTTTTTGTTTTTTTTGTGTTTCACGAATAAAAAGATGTGGAACCCATATCACGCTGCGCCTTGGTCCGAATGTTATTTTGACTTTTGTGACACCAAGTCAAAAGGCAAGTTTTCGGGCATCCCATGATTTAAGTCCAAAAAGGGCTCTTTCCATTTCATGGATATAGCTCACCAGGTCACATTCAAAAGAGCCAGTGAAGACTGGTAACCCACCCAAATGGCTATGGCCTGGGGTTTTTGCCTGCTGGTCTCGGTGGCACCTCAGGGTTTTGTGTGGCACATTAAAAGCATGGGCAGCTGTCTTAATGCCCTGTCCATTTTCAATAGCATTCAGCGCATGACGAAGCGCATCTTCGCCATAGCCACCACGATCATATATTTTCTGCTAAACTATTTTTTTAAGTATCTGAATAATGATGGAGAACTGGCCCCTAATCTAACCCTAAATTTACTAATATTCTGACCGTAACCTAACCCCTATCTGACCCTAACTCCAAATCTATTCCTAACCATGGCCCCTATTCTAACTCTGATTCTTAATCCTTAACTGGGGGTTAGATAACTATACTAGCAGACATTATCTTATGCTAACTAGCTTGCCAGCATTTATTTCACCTCAGACTTTCTGCTAGTGAGGTTGCTAGCTTGGTAACTGGGGGCTAGCTGGCTATGCTATCAGACATTAGCTTATGCTAACTAGCTGGTTAGAATTTATTTCACCTCGGACTTTCTGCTAGTTAGGTAACTGGGCTATCCAGTGCCTAAATTACAGTTAGAAACAAATTATCAACCATAAAGGGGCTAGATCACCCCATTGGAGGGGTGGCATCTTGTCCAACATACTAACCTGACATATTACTACTTTACTCAAAAACAATCAACATTTTTCTCTCTAAACAAGTGGATGATTGTAATGAAATTCGTCTTCCTCTGGTGAGGAGTATGACAGATCGGAACAATGTACAGTGTGGTAAGTGTTCGTCATTTTTATGAAAAGACACTGAACACGAAAATACAAAATAACAAAGTGAAAGAACAAAACGAAAACGAAACATTCTGTATGGTGAAGACACAGAAAACAATCTCCCACAACTCAAGTGGGAAAAACAGGCTGCCTAAGTATGGTTCTCAATCAGAGACAACGAACGACACCTGACTCTGATTGAGAACCATACCAGGCCAAACACATAAATACTATATAGAAAAAAGAACAGATTCCCCACCCCAACTCAGGCCCTGACCAAACTAACACAAAGACATAATAAAGGAACTAAGGTCAGAACGTGACAATGATGTATCTTAACGCTTCACTACATATATACACTGCTCAAAAAAATAAAGGGAACACTTAAACAACACAATGTAACTCCAAGTCAATCACACTTCTGTGAAATCAAACTGTCCACTTAGGAAGCAACACTGATTGACATAAACTTCACATGCTGTTGTGCAAATGGAATAGACAACAGGTGGAAATTATAGGCAATTAGCAAGACAGCCCCAATAAAGGAGTGGTTCTGCAGGTGGTGACCACAGACCACTTCTCAGTTCCTATGCTTTCTGGCTGATGTTTTGGTCACTTTTGAATGCTGGCGGTGCTTTCACTCTAGTGGTAGAATGAGACGGAGTCTACAACCCACACAAGTGGCTCAGGTAGTGCAGCTCATCCAGGATGGCACATCAATGCGAGCTGTGGCAAGAAGGTTTGCTGTGTCTGTCAGCGTAGTGTCCAGAGCATGGAGGCGCTACCAGGAGACAGGCCAGTACATCAGGAGACGTGGAGGAGGCAGTAGGAAGGCAACAACCCAGCAGCAGGACCGCTACCTCCGCCTTTGTGCAAGGAGGAGCAGGAGGAGCACTGCCAGAGCCCTGCAAAATGACCTCCAGCAGGCCACAAATGTGCATGTGTCTGCTAAAAACGGTCAGAAACAGACTCCATGAGGGTGGTATGAGGGCCCGACGTCCACATGTTGGGGTTGTGCTTACAGCCCAACACCGTGCAGGATGTTTGGCATTTTCCAGAGAACACCAAGATTGGCAAATTCTCCACTGGCGCCCTGTGCTCTTCACAGATGAAAGCAGGTTCACACTGAGCACATGTGACAGACGTGACAGAGTCTGGAGACGCCGTGGAGAACTTTCTGCTGCCTGCAACATCCTCCAGCATGACCGGTTTGGCGGTGGGTCAGTCATGGTGTGGGGTGGCATTTCTTTGGGGGGCCGCAAGGCCCTCCATGTGCTCGCCAGAGGTAGCCTGACTGCCATTAGGTACCGAGATGAGATCCTCAGACCCCTTGTGAGACCATATGCTGGTGCAGTTGGTCCTGGGTTCCTCCTAATGCAAGACAATGCTAGACCTCATGTGGCTGAAGTGTGTCAGCAGTTCCTGCAAGAGGAAGGCATTGATGCTATGGACTGGCCCGCCCGTTCCCCAGCCCTGAATCCAATTGAGCACATCTGGGACATCATGTCTCGCTCCAGCCACCAACGCCACGTTGCACCACAGACTGTCCAGGAGTTGGCGGATGCTTTAGTCCAGGTCTGGGAGTAGATCCCTCAGGAGACCATCCACCACCTCATCAGGAGCATGCCCAGGCGGAGCATGCCCAGGCGTTGTAGGGAGGTCATACAGGCACGTGGAGGCCACACACACTACTGAGCCTCATTTTGACTTGTTTTAAGGACATTACATCAAAGTTGGATCAGCCTGTAGTGTGGTTTTCCACTTTAATTTTGAGAGTGACTCCAAATCCAGACCTCCATGGGTTGATAAATTTGATTTCCATTGATCATTTTTGTGTGATTTTGTTGTCAGCACATTCAACTATGTAAAGAAAAAAGTATTTAATAAGAATATTTCATTCATTCAGATCTAGGATGTGTTATTTTAGTGTTCCCTTTATTTTTTTGAGCAGTGTATATATAACAAAAATAAGGATCAAACTTCATTGGATTATATCTGCAACTTTTTCTAAATGACCAAAAATGTTATCAATTTACCTCAAAATCATTGTTGATGAAACAGAATGTTGATGAAACAGATTGATCAAGACTAGAAGCAGCCAGAGGAACTGTTGAAAAAAGGATTTGTGAGAAATTGTGTTTGAGAATTAGGGGGGGGCTTCTTACCCCAGGGGGCGTCTCACCCCATAGTACCCTAAGTCCTACCTTATTGATATTGTACAAGCTCTCAAATGGAGTAATTAAATTATTTCAAATCTGATGAATCAATGAATACAGATATTAATCTAAACACGGTAGATGGCACATCCTTACTACACATTTATGACAAGCTAGGAGTTAATGGGAATGAAAACTTCTGTTGTAACATGCTGGAAACAGCACAGGGTCATCCCTATACCACAAAGTGCACCCTACCAGCACACACATTCCTCAAATATTACCCCATCTATAGCAAGCTCTGACAGGGCCGCCACAAAACACTTAACTGAGATAAACAAGACAAGAGCCTTCCTTGTACTCTATCTGGACTGTCAGACTTAAATTTGCTAAAAAGACAGCACATTAACACTTAAGAGATATGATATGTTTTTCTTCATTATAGTATATAAGACTTGAGTACTCGACATAGTGCCAAGTGCTTTCCAAAGAACTACCACAATCTTGATAAGATGACTGATAATGGCTTCAATGGCATTACGGTTGAGTTGCATTCCAGTGGCTGGTGTGTCAACATTACATTACAGTGTTGGCACTTGCCATTGTCAAGCATCTGATTTGGTTGCTTTACCTAGTAGTATGCCCTCCTATATCTAGTCATGCTAATGCTACAGATGGCTCCTTGCCAATGGTGGTTGAGGAAACTCACTCGACCTGGTAAGTCTTAATTGCTAACTAGCATGGGATGGTTACCGTGAGGACATCACCTTGTGTGGCTACTGAACAAATGGCAACCTCCCTACAGCCTTACACAATATCATGACAGGGTAGCCCCTTAAAAAGGCTCAAGGCCTTGCCACATTAGCATTTTGGAAAGGGGATGAATGAACGTGTTTGTTCTAGTTTGTGTGCTCAATTGAAAGAGTCCATTAAGTAGTGTTTTACGCCTTGTTCCAAGTTTGGTCGGAAGTTCTGTACTTGCTGGGAGGAAAGTGCAAGGGAGAAAGTTCTAAGGAAGTATGTTGGTTTGTAAAGTATATCTTATGTCACGTGAAAACGAACTGCAAAAATCTGACAGAAAAATCCAACTTGCAACAACTCAACGCAGCATTGTCTCGCGATTGTTATTTTCAAATCAAATCGTTATATTTCACATGCGCCGAATACAACAAGTAGACCTTACAGTGAAACGCTTACTTACGAGCCCCTAACCAACTATGCAGTTTCAAAAAGATACAAATAAAAATAAGAGATGAAAAGTAACAAGTAATTCAAGTGCAGCAGTGAAATAACAATAGCGAGACTATATTCAGGGGGGAACCGATATAGAATCAATGTGCCCGGGGAACCGGTTATTTGAGGTAGTATGTACACTACCGTTCAAAAGATTGTGGTCACTTAGAAATGTCCTTGTTTTGAAAAGAAAAGCGCATTTTTTGCCAATTTAAAATAACATCAAATTGATCAGAAATACAGTGTATACATTGTTAATGTTGTAAATGACTATTGTAGCTGGAAACAGCAGATTTTTTTATGGAATATCTACATAGGCATACATAGGCCCATTATCAGCAACCATCACTTCTGTGTTCCAATGGCACGTTGTGTTAGCTAATCAAAGTTTATAATTTTAAAAGGCTAATTGATCATTAGAAGACGTTTTTGCAATTATGTTAGCACAGCTGAAAACTGTTGATCTGTTTGAAGAAGCAATAAAACTGGTCATCTTTAGACTGGTTGAGTATCTGGAGGATCAGCATTTGTGGGTTTGATTACAGGCTCAAAATGGCCAGAAACAAAGGACTTTCTTCTGAAACTTGTCAGTCTATTCGTCACTCTATTCCCCTGTGCTGAGGATCAGCGTGGCAGATGTGTTGTTACCTACCCTCACCACCAGGGGGCTGCCCGTCAGGAAGTCCAGGATCCAGTTGCAGAGGGAAGTGTTTAGTCCCAGGGACCTTAACTTATTGATGAGCTTTGAGGGAACTATGGTGTTGAACACTGAGCTGTTGTCAATGAATAGCATTCTCACATACAGTGGGGATAACAAGTATTTGATAACCTGCAAAATCGGCAGTGTTTCCTACTTACAAAGCATGTAGAGGTCTGTCATTTTTATCATAGGTACAGTTCAACTGTGAGAGACGGAATCTAAAACAAAAATCCAGAAAATACCATTGTATGATTTTTAAGTAATTAATTTGCATGTTATTGTATGACATAAGTATTTGATACATCAGAAAAGCATAACTTAATATTTGGTACAGAAACCTTTGTTTGCAATTACAGAGATCATACGTTTCCTGTAGTTCTTGACCAGGTTTGCACACACTGCAGCAGGGATTTTGGCCCACTCCTCCATACAGACCTTCTCCAGATCCTTCAGGTTTCGGGGCTGTCGCTGGGCCATACGGACTTTCAGCTCCATCCAAAGATTTTCTATTGGGTTCAGGTCTGGAGACTGGCTAGGCCACTCCAGGACCTTGAGATGCTTCTAAAGGAGCCACTCCTTAGTTGCCCTGGCTGTGTGTTTCAGGCCGTTGTCATGCTGGAAGACCCAGCCACGACCCATCTTCAATGCTCTTACTGAGGGAAGGAGGTTGTTGGCCAAGATCTCTCAATACATGGACCCATCCATCCTCCCCTCAATACGGTGCAGTCGTCCTGTCCCCTTTGCAGAAAAGCATCCCCAAAGAATGGTGTTTCCACCTCCATGCTTCATGGTTGGGATGGTGTTCTTGGGGTTGTACTCATCCTTCTTCTTCCTCCAAACACGGCGAGTGGAGTTTAGACCAAAAAGCTCTATTTTTGTCTCATCAGACCACATGACCTTCTCCCATTCCTCCTCTGGATCATCAAAATGGTAATTGGCAAACTTCAGACGGGCCTGGACATGTGCTGGCTTGAGCAGGGTTACCTTGCGTGCGCTGCAGGATTTTAATCCACGAAGACGTAGTTTGTTACTAATGGTTTTCTTTGAGACTGTGGTCCCAGCTCTCTTCAGGTCATTGACCAGGTCCTGCCGTGTAGTTCTGGGATGATCCCTCACCTTCCTCATGATCATTGATGCCCCATGAGGTGAGATCTTGCATGGAGCTCTAGACCGAGGGTGATTGACCGTCATCTTGAACTTCTTCCATTTTCTAATAATTGCACCAACAGTTGTTGCCTTCTCACCAAGCTGCTTGCCTATTGTCCTGTAGCCCATCCCAGCCTTGTGCAGGTCTACAATTTTATCCCTGATGTCCTTACACAGCTCTCTGGTCTTGGCCATTGTGGAGAGGTTGGAGTCTGTTTGATTGAGTGTGTGGACAGGTGTATTTTATACAGGTAACAAGTTCAAACAGGTGCAGTTAATACAGGTAATAAGTGGAGAACAGGAGGGATTCTTAAAGAAAAACTAACAGGTCTGTGAGAGCCAGAATTCTTACTGGTTGGTAGGTGATACAAATACTTATGGCAAGCAATAAAATGCAAATTAATTGCTTAAAAATCACACACTGTGATTTTCTGGATTTTTGTTTTAGATTCCGTCTCTCACAGTTGAAGTGTACTTATGATAAAAATGACAGACCTCTACATGCTTTGTAAGTAGGAAAACCTGCAAAATCGGCAGTGTATCCAATACTTGTTCTCCCCACTGTAGGTGTTCATTTTGTCCCGGTGGGAAAGGGCAGTGTGGAGTGCAATGGAGATTGCATCATCTGTGGGTCTGTTGGGGCGGTATACAAATTGGAGTGGGTCTAGGGTTTCTGGGATGATGGTGTTGATGTGAGCCATGACCAGCCTTTCAAAGCACTTCATGGCTTTGACGTTGATATTTCACTGCTGCTCTTTAATTACTTGATACTTTTACCGCTTATTCTTTTCTGCATTTTTTTTAAACTGCATTGTTGGTTAGGGGCTTATAAGTAAGCATTTCACTGTAAGGTCTACACCTGTTTTATTCGGCGCATGTGACTAATAAAATTTGATTTGATGCTCCAGATACTCAACTAGTCTAAAGAAGGTCAGATACTAGTCTAAAGAAGGCCAGTTTGATTGCGTATTTAATCAGAACAACAGTTTTCAGCTGTGCTAACATAATTGTAAAAATGGTTTTCTAATGATCAATTAGTCTTTTAAAATGATAAACTTGGATTAGCTAACACAACGTGCCATTGGAACTCAGGAGTTTTGGTTGATGATAAGGGGCCTCTTTACGGCTATGTAGATATTCAATTTGTAAAAATCTGCCATTTCCAGCTACAATAGTCATTTACAACAACATTAACAATGTCTACACTGTATTTCTGATAAATTTGATATTATTTGAATGGACAATTTTTTAAAGCTTTTCTTTCAAAAATAAGAAAACGTCTAACTGACCCCAAACTTTTGAACATTAGTGTATATCCAATTGTCACGCCCTGGTCTTAGTATTTTGTGTTTTCTTTATTTATTTGGTCAGGCCAGGGTGTGACATGGGTTTTTTTATGTGGTGTGTTTTGTTTTTGGTAGGTATTGGGTTTGTGGCTTAGTGGGTATCTAGCATAGTCTATGGCTGTCTGGAGTGGTTCTCAATCAGAGGCAGGTGGTTATCGTTGTCTCTGATTGGGAACCATATTTAGGCAGCCATATTCTTTGAGTGTTTCGTGGGTGATTGTTCCTGTCTCTGTGTTTGCACCAGATAGGGCTGTTTTAGGTTTTCACATTTCTTGTTTTTGTTAGTCTATTCATGTATAGTTTCTTCATTAAAGAACCATGAATAATCACCAAGCTGCGTTTTGGTCTGCCTCTCCTTCGACTCAAGAAAACTGTTAAAGAATCACCCACCACAACAGGACCAAGAGGCGTGGTGAAAGGCTGGAGCAGCGTAAAGAGGAATGGACGTGGGAGGACGTTTTGGACGGCAAGAATATGGACTATACTACTTGGGAGGAAATAGACAGGTGGGCGGTCGACCCAGGAAGAGTGCCGGAGCCCGCCTGGGATTCGCTGGAGCAGTGCGAAGAGGGGTATAGGAGAATGGAGTTGGAGAGACAAGCAATGCGGCGCGGTAGGTAGCCCGAGAGTCAGCCCCAAAAATGTCTTGGGGGAGGCACACAGGAAGTGTGGCGAAGCCAGGTAGGAGACCTGCGCCAACTTCCTGTGCTTACCGGGGGGCTAGAGAGACCGGGCAGGCACCGTGTTATGCTGTGAAGCGCACGGTGTCCCCGGTGCGGTACATTCCAGCTCCACGTATCGGCCGGGCTAGAGTGAGCATTGAGCCAAGTGCCATGAAGCCGGATCTACGCAGCTGGTCTCCAGTGCGTCTTCTTGGGCCGGCTTACATGGCACCAGCCTTGCGCTCGGTGTCTCCTGTTCGCCTGCATAGCCCAGTGCGGGCTATTCCACCTCGCCGCACTGGCAGGGCGACCGGGAGCATGCAACCAGGTAAGGTTGGGCAGGCTCGGTGCTCAAGAGCTCCAGTGCGCCTGCACGGTCCGGTTTATCCAGTACCACCTCCACGCATCAGCCCTCCGGTGGCAGCTCCCCGCACCAGGCTTCCTGTGCGTGTTCTCGGCCCAGTACCACCAGTGCCAGCACCACGCATCAGGCCTACAGTACGCCTCGCCTATCCAGCGCTGCCAGAGCCTTCCTCCTCTCCAGCGCTGCCGGAGTCTCCCGCCTATCTAGCGCTGCCAGAGCCTTCCTCCTCTACAGCGCTGCCGGAGTCTCCCGCCTGTTTAGCGCTGCCAGAGCCTTCCGCCTGTACAGCGTTGCCGGAGTCTCCTGCCTGTTCAGAGCTGCCAGTCTGCAAGGAGCTGCCAGTCTGCAAGGAGCTGCCAGTCTGCAAGGAGCTGCCAGTCTGAAAGGAGCTGCCAGAGCTGCCAGTCTGCAAGGAGCTGCCAGAGATGCCAGTCTGCAAGGAGCTGCCAGAGATGCCAGTCTGCAAGGAGCCGCCAGAGCTGCCAGTCTGCAAGGAGCCGCCAGAGCTGCCAGTCTGCAAGGAGCCGCCAGAGCCGCCAGTCTGCATGGAGCAGCCAGAACCGCCAGTCTGCACGGAGCAGCCAGAGCCGCCAGTCTGCACGGAGCAGCCAGAGCCGCCAGTCTGCACGGAGCAGCCAGAGCCGCCAGTCTGCACGGAGCAGCCAGAGCCGCCAGTCTGCACGGAGCAGCCAGAGCCGCCAGTCTGCACGGAGCAGCCAGAGCCGCCAGTCAGCACGGAGCAGCCAGAGCCGCCAGTCAGCACGGAGCAGCCAGAGCCGCCAGTCAGCACGGAGCAGCCAGAGCCGCCAGTCAGCACGGAGCAGCCAGAGCCGCCAGTCAGCACGGAGCAGCCAGAGCCGCCAGTCAGCACGGAGCAGCCAGAGCCGCCAGTCAGCACGGAGCAGCCAGAGCCGCCAGTCAGCACGGAGCAGCCAGAGCCGCCAGTCAGCACGGAGCAGCCAGAGCCGCCAGTCAGCACGGAGCAGCCAGAGCCGCCAGTCAGCACGGAGCAGCCAGAGCCGCCAGTCAGCACGGAGCAGCCAGAGCCGCCAGTCAGCACGGAGCAGCCAGAGCCGCCAGTCAGCACGGAGCAGCCAGAGCCGCCAGTCAGCACGGAGCAGCCAGAGCCGCCAGTCAGCACGGAGCAGCCAGAGCCGCCAGTCAGCACGGAGCAGCCAGAGCCGCCAGTCAGCACGGAGCAGCCAGAGCCGCCAGTCAGAACGGAGCAGCCAGAGCCGCCAGTCAGCACGGAGCAGCCAGAGCCGCCAGTCAGCACGGAGCAGCCAGAGCCGCCAGTCAGCACGGAGCAGCCAGAGCCGCCAGTCAGCACGGAGCAGCCAGAGCCGCCAGTCAGCACGGAGCAGCCAGAGCCGCCAGTCAGCACGGAGCAACCAGAGCCGCCAGTCAGCACGGAGCAGCCAGAGCCGCCAGTCAGCACGGAGCAGCCAGAGCCGCCAGTCAGCACGGAGCAGCCAGAGCCGCCAGTCAGCACGGAGCAGCCAGAGCCGCCAGTCAGCACGGAGCAGCCAGAGCCGCCAGTCAGCACGGAGCAGCCAGAGCAGCCAGTCAGCACGGAGCAGCCAGAGCCACCAGTCAGCACGGAGCAGCCAGAGCCGCCAGTCAGCCAGGATCTTCCAGATCCGGCAGTCAGCCAGGATCCGCCAGTCAGCCAGGATCTGCCGGAACCGCCAGTCAGCCAGGATCTGCCAGAACCACCAGCCAGCCAGGATCTGCCAGAGCCAACTACCTGCCTGAGCTTCCTCTCAGTACTGGGCTTCCTCTCAGTACTGGGCTTCCTCTCAGTACTGAGCTTCCTCTCAGTACTGGGCTTCCTCTCAGTGCCGAGCTACCCCTCAGTGCCGAGCTACCCCTCAGTGCCGAGCTACCCCTCAGTCCCGAGCTACCCCTCAGTGCCGAGCTACCCCTCAGTGCCGAGCTACCCCTCAGTGCCGAGCTACCCCTCAGTGCCGAGCTACCCCTCAGTGCCGAGCTACCCCTCAGTCCCGAGCTGCCCCTCAGTCCCGAGCTGCCCCTCAGTCCAGTGGGGCCCTTGGTGAGGACTACTAGGCCAAGGTTGGCGGCGAGGGTCGCCTATCTAAGGACGCGAGGAAAATGGACTAAGACTTTGTTAGAGTGGGGTCCACGTCCCGCGCCGGAGCCGCCACCGTGGACAGACGCCCACCCGGACCCTCCCCTATGGGTTTAGTTGTGGAGTCGGAAGTCGGGAGTCCGCACCTTGGGGGGGGGGGGGGGGGGGGGGGGGTTCTGTCACGCCCTGGTCTTAGTATTTTGTGTTTTCTTTATTTATTTGGTCAGGCCAGGGTGTGACATGGGTTTTTTTATGTGGTGTGTTTTGTCTTGGGGTTTTGGTAGGTATTGGGTTTGTGGCTTAGTGGGTATCTAGCATAGTCTATGGCTGTCTGGAGTGGTTCTCAATCAGAGGCAGGTGTTTATCGTTGTCTCTGATTGGGAACCATATTTAGGCAGCCATATTCTTTGAGTGTTTCGTGGGTGATTGTTCCTGTCTCTGTGTTTGCACCAGATAGGGCTGTTTTAGGTTTTCACGTTTCTTGTTTTTGTTAGTCTATTCATGTATAGTTTCTTCATTAAAGAACCATGAATAATCACCACGCTGCGTTTTGGTCCGCCTCTCCTTCGACTCAAGAAAACCGTTACACCAATGGATTAAATAAATGTTTCAAGAAAGACAGAGGGCAACCAGTCTCACATACAGATCCTGATGAGGGTTTGCAACATCGCCTGAAGCCACTATCAATAAATGTAAGACAACAATGATTAAAAAAAGAGTTACTTCAAAGTTTACGTCTTTACTCAAACCTTAAGGGAGTTTGCAAACACACTTGTTCGGTTTGCCTAGCTGACTTCGGCTAGCCGCCAGCCGAACTGAAGCATGCTGATGCCTTAAGGCTAGTGTGTGTACCCACACTACCCACCAGTCTCAAATGCCAAGAACAAGCTAGGTCTAGAAGGGGCCACAGCCATACTTAAGCATTTGTTTGATATTCTGTCACATTTTCCCCTGGCTCCTGAGAACTATGGGAGTGCTAACTGACCTTCAGTCCTTCACATCACTCGTTGGTTTCACTCACACACTGCTGGTATTCCTAACAATGGGCCTTTTTCCTGGATCTGGAATCTGATTAATATGCTAATGAGTCCTTCCCATGGCTCTCTCTCTCTCCTGTGCTGCAGATATTAGGCCCCCCACTGCACTCAAACGCCTGCTCAGAGGAATCTGTTCCAGGACTGTGTCCATTTATCCTATTTGTTTGTGGTTATAAAAACTGTAGGAATAACTAAAAATCAAAGAGCATGTATTGACTTTGATTAAGTGTGTAGAGTTATTTTTTTGTGTAGTTGACAGTGATCAGGTACAACAAACATTGCACTAGATTTGGTCGACATAGTTAATTCTCATCTGCATTACATTTAAAATATAATAGTTAATTTTATGTGCAATAAAAAAAGATTTGTGAAATCTTTATAATAAACAGAACACTTAAAAAAAATAATTTTTAAAGATAACATTTATTTAATTAATTAGGCAAGTCCTATTTACAACGACGGCCTACACCAGACAACGCTGGGCCAAGTCCTATATAGAACGACAGCGTACACCAGACAACGCTGGGCCAAGTCCTATATAGAACGACGGCCTACACCAGACAACGCTGGGCCAAGTCCTATATAGAACGACGGCCTACACCAGACAACGCTGGGCCAAGTCCTATATAGAACGACGGCCTACACCAGACAACACTGGGCCAAGTATGCACCGCCCTATGGGACTCCCAAACACGGCCAGATGTGATGCAGCCTGGATTTGCAGTGGCGCCTCTTGCACTGAGAGGCAGTGCCTAAGACCGCTGCGCCACTCAGGAGCTCATATATCTGCAAAGCTGCCTTCCAGTAAAATGTCCCCAGCTCATACATCTTATATTATACAGTTTAACTGCACACGTGATAGGAATTTATTGATGTGTTGCAGAAACACACTATTTCACTCATCTCATGCTTTTTCTCTCCTTGTTTGTTCTCACAATTAGTCAATAGTTTTACTCTAAATAATTTAGGGAACATTTGCATAATCCTGTAGGAGTTGGGAGAAGAGCTCCAGATCCCAACACCTCAGGATTTTCCTCACAACACCTGACCAGCAAATTAGATATGGACGATTAAGAGCCTCCATGGCACATGCCTAGTGTGACAAGGGAATCTGGCAAAAGAAAAGCATCCGACTCCAGTCCAGACTGCTCCGTATTTCAATTCACATAGGTAGTGACAGGCAGCCCAATTCTGACCTTTTGTGCACTAATTGGTCTTTTTACCAATCAGATCAGCCATGAAAAAGATCTGATGTGAAAAGAATCTGCCTGTGTAAACGCAGCCATATAATCGACCGCTTAATTGGTCTGTGTTGGACCAATATAAATGCACCTTTACTATTTTTTCTATTTTCTACATTGTAGAATAATAGTGAAGACATCAACACTATGAAATAACCCATATGGAATCACGTACTCACCAAATCAAAATATATTTTATATTTGAGATTCTTCAAAGTACCAACCCTTTGCCTTAATGACAGCTTTGCATTCTCTCAACCAGCTTCATGAGGTAGTCACCTGGAATGCAATACAATTAACAAGTGTGCCTTGTTAAAAGTTCATTTGTTTAATGTCTTTCCTTCTTAATGCGTTTGAGCCAATCAATTGTGTTGTGACAAGGTAGTGGTGGTATACAGAAGATAGCCCTATTTGGTAAAAGACCAAGTCTATATTACAGCAAGATAGCTCAAATAGGTAAAGATATATGACAATCCATCATTACTTTAAGACATGACGGTCAGTCAATTGAGAACATTTCAAGAACATTGAAAGTTGCTTCAAGTGGAGTCGCAAAAACCATCAAGGGCTATAATGAAACTGGATCTCATGAGGACCGCCACAGGAAAGGAAGACCCAGAGTTACCTCTGCTGAAGAGGATAAGTTCATTAGAGTTACCAGCCAGAAATTGCAGCCCAAATAAATGCACAGAGTTGAAGTAACAGACACATCTCAAAATCAACTGTTCAGAGGAGACTGCCTGAATCAGGACTTCATGATGGAATTGCTGCAAAGATACCACTACTAAAGGACACCAATAAGAAGGAGAGATGGTTGCCTCGCTTCGAGTTCTTGGGAAATGACACAGTATTTTGTTTTTTTATGTATTATTTCTTACATTGTTACTCCAGGAAATCTTAAGTCTCATTATATACAGCCGGGAAGAACTATTGGATATAAGAGCAACGTCAACCTACCAACATTACGACCAGGAATACGACTTTCCCGAAGCGGATCCTCTGTTCGGACCACCACCCAGGAAAATGGATCTAATTCCAGTAGTCGACCCAAAACAACGACGCCGCAGAAGGGGCAGATGAAGTGGCCACCTGGCCAGGCTCAGTAGACGTGCATATCGCCCACCGCCCCCAAGTATACTACTAGCCAATGCCCAGTCTCTTGACAACAAGGTAGACTAAATTTGAGCAAGGGTTGCCTTCCAGAGAGACATCAGAGATTGTAACATTCTCTGTTTCACAGAAACATTGCTCTCTCAGGATATGTTGTCGGAATCGGTCCAGCCACTGGGCTTTTCTCCATGTATCGTGCCGACAGAGATAAACACCTCGCTGGGAAGAGGAAGGGTGGGGGTGTAAGCTTTAGAATTAACAACTCATGGTGTAACCATAACAACATTCAGGACAAGTCCTTCTGCTCATCTGATCTAGAATTCCTTACAATCAAATGCCGGCCATTTAACCTACCAAGAGAACTCTCGTCAGTTATAGTCACAGAGGTGTACATTCCCTCTCAAGCAGACACCAAGACAGCGATCAAGGAACTTCACAAGGCTATATGCAAACTGGAAGATCAGGAAGAAAAAGAAACGCACACCTATTTAGGCGAGGTGCTGGCTAGCGGAGTATATGCAAACTGGAAACCATAATTCCTGAATCTGCTTTTAAGGTAGCTGGGGATTTTAACAAAGCAAATTTGAGAACAAGGCTACCTAAATTTGACCAGCATATTGATTTGTCTGCTGGCCCAGACGGTATCCCTAGCCACGACCTCAGCGCATGCACAGACCAGCTGGCGGGGGTGTTTATGGAGATATTCAATCGCTCCCTATCCCAGTCTGTTGTCCCCACATGCTTCAAGATAGCTACCATTGTTCTTGTACCCAAGAAGGCAAAGATAACTGAACTAAATTACTACCGCCCCGTAGCACTCACTTCTGTCATCATGAAGTGCTTTGAGAGACTAGTCGAGGATCATATCACATCCACCTTACAGGCCACCCTAGACCCAATTCAGTTTGCATACCGCCCCAACAGGTCCACAGACAATGCAATCGCCATCCCACTGCACACTGCCCTATCCCATCTGGACTACCGAATACCGATGTAAGAATGCTGTTCATTGACTACAGCTCAGCATTCAACACCATAGTACCCTCCAAGCTCATCACCCTGGGTCTCAACCCCACCCTGTGCAAGTGGGTCCTGTACTTTGATGGGCCGCCCCCAGGTGGTGAAGGTAGGAAACAACATCTCCACTTCGCTGACCCTCAACACTGGGGCCCCACAAGGGTATGTGCTCAGCCCCCTCCTGTACTCCCTGTTCACCCATGACTGCTTGGCCATGCACGCCTCCAACTCAATCATCAAGTTTGCAAACACAACAGTAATGGACTTGATTACCAACAATGATGAGACTCTGGGAGTGTGGTGTCAGGAAAACAACCTCACACTCAACGTCAACAAAACAAACAAAGGAGATGATCGTGAACTTCAGGAAACAGCAGAGGGAGCACCCCCCTATCCACATCGAAGGGACAGCAGTGGAGAAGGTGGAAAGTTCCTCGGCGTACACATCACAGACAAACAGACAGTGTTTGTGGTCCACCCACACAGACAGTGTGGTGAAGAAGGCACAACAGCGCCTCTTCAAACTCAGGGGGCTTTAGAAATGTGGCTTGTCACCCAAAACCCTAACAAACTTTTACAGATGCACAATTGAGAGCATCCTGTCGGGCTGTATCACAGCCTGGTATGGGAACTGCACCGCCCTCAACCGCAAGGCTCTCCAGAGGGTGGTGCGGTCTGCACATCGCATCACCAGGGGTAAACTACCTGCCATCCATGACACCTACAACACCCGAAGTCACAAGAAGGCCAAAAAGATCATCAAGGACATCAACCACCCAAGTCACTGCCTACTCACACCTCTACCATCCAGAAGGCGAGGTCAGTAAATGTGCATCAAAGCTGGGACCGAGAGACAGAAGCTGTTTTTCAATCTCAAGGCCATCAGACTGCTAAACAGCAACCACTAACTCAGAGAGGCTGCTGCCTACATTGACCCAATCACTGGCCACTGGATCACTCTTCACTTTATACAATGCCACCCTAAATAATGGCACTTTAATTATGTTTACATATCTGACATTACCCATATATACTGTATTTTATACCATCTATTGCACCTTTCCTATGCCACTCGGCCATCGCTCATCCATATACTTATATGTACATATTCTCATTCACCCCTTTAGATTTGTGTGTATAAGGTAGTTGTTGGGGAAATGTAAGATTACTTGTTAGATATTACTGTACTGTCGGAACTAGAAGCACAAGCATTTCGCTACGCTCACATTAACATCTGCTAACCATGTGTATGTAACAAATAAAATTTGATTTGAGACTTGCTTTGGCCAAGAAACACGAGCAATGGATATTAGACCGGTGGAAATCTAATGAGTCGAAATTTGCGATTTTTGGTTTTTGGTTGTGAGATGCAGAGTAGGTGGACGGATGATCTCTGCATGTGTGGTTCCCACCGTGAAGCTTGGAGGAGGAGGAGATGTGATGGTGTGGGCGTGCTTTGCTGGTGACACTGTCAGTGATTTATTTTGAATTCAAGGCACACTTAACCAACAAGACTACCACAGCATTCTGTAGTGATACGCCATCCCATCTGGTTTACGCTTAGTGGGACTATATTTTGTTTTTCAACACGACAATGTCCCAACACACCTCCAGGCTGTGTAAGGGCTATTTGACCAAGAAGGAGAGTGATGGAGTGCTGCATCAGATGACCTGGCCTCCACAATCACCAACCTCAACCCAATTGAGATGGTTTGGGATGAGTTGGACTGCAGAGTGAAGGAAAAGCAGTCAACAAGTGCTCAGTATAAGTGGGAACTCCTTCAAGACTGTTGGAAAAGCAGTCCAGGTGAAGATGGTTGAGAGAATGCCAAGAGTGTGCATAGCTGTCATCAAGGCAAAGGGTGGCTACATTGAAGAATCTAAAATATATTTGAACACTTTTTGGGTTACTAAATGATTTCATATGTGTTATTTCATAGTTTTGATGTCTTCACTATTATTCTACAATATAGAAAATAGTAAAAACAATAAAGAAAAAACCTTGAATGAGAGAGTGTGTCCAAACGTTTGACTAGTACTGTAAATTAACATAAATTACACAAGATAATCCTTTAAAGATGGTGGCAAGAAGCGAAAATTATTTTTCATATTACCTTAGAACTGTACAGATACAATCTTGTCAACAAAATCTCAAGGTGCAGTTGAACGCTGTTCTGTACCAACTCTGTGTTTCAGTGTTCATCTCTATGATCAGAGTCTATTAGGGGTCACGCATTAATTTCTCAATTTTCTCTCTTTCTAGATTGGTTGATAAATCAAATTATTACCTGCAGTTTTTTACAGCCTGTGGGCGTTGACTCAGGACGGATTTATGACCAGTGTCAGTCCACTAAGTAATAGCTTCAAGAGTTATTTTTATGGGCATGTTGTCACTGGTGAAGAACGAAAGGGAACACGCACCAGCTTTTTGAGATATACTTACAGGAGTTCACTTCCATAATAATTACAATAATAGACAGGGCTCTCTTGTCATGCTTCTCTACTTGGGTTTAGCAACCATTGAAAAGAAAACTAGAAAATAGTACTGTTTTTCCATTTTGAGACGCTGTCGTCAGTAGACACTTCCTCAAAATAGTCAGATTTAATCTAAGATAACTCAAGAAATCTGTCATTAATTTAGGTGCTTTTCACAAGAAGATCTTAGTTGCGCAATTTTACATCTAACTAAGATGTTTGGTGCAGGATTTCTTAATGAAAAAATGTGCATGAAAACGAATCGTCTCTTGTTGAATAACAACAAAGACTTTATTGAAGAATCCCTGCTGTTGACCAATCACCGACGAAGGGGCGTAGACTTTGGCTAATGACTTCGGCTTGCCTCAAGAAAACATTTTGTGTGCCCGAACTAGAGGTCGACCGATTATGATTTTTCAACATCGATACCGATACCGATTATTGGAGGACCAAAAAAGCCGATACCGATTAAATCGGCCGATTTTTATTTATTTATTTGTAATAATGACAATTACAACAGTACTGAATGAACACTTACTTTAAATTAATTTTAAAATATATATTTTTTATATACACCTTTATTTAACTAGGCAAGTCAGTTAAGAACGCATTCTTATTTTCAATGACGGCCTAGGAACGGTGGGTTAACTGCCTCGTTCAGGGGTAGAACGAAAGATTTTCACCTTGTCAGCTCGGGGGATTCAATCTTGCAACCTTACAGTTAACGAGTCCAACGCAATAACGAGTCCAACGCAATAACGACCTGCCTCTCTCTCGTTGCACTCCACAAGGAGACTGCCTGTTACGCAAATGCAGTAAGCCAAGGTAAGTTGTTAGCTAGCATTAAACTTATCTTTTAAAAAACAATCAATCATAATCACTAGTTAACTACACATGGTTGTTGATATTACTAGATATTATCTAGCGTGTCCTGTGTTGCATATAATCTGACTGAGCATACAAGTATCTAAGTATCTGACTGAGCGGTGGTAGGCAGAAGCAGGCGCGTAAACATTCATTCAAACAGCACTTTTGTGCGTTTTGCCAGCAGCTCTTCGTTGTGCGTCAAGCATTGCTCTGTTTATGACTTCAAGCCTATCAAATCCCGAGATGAGGCTGGTGTAACCAAAGTGAAATGGCTAGGTAGCGCGCTACTAGCGTTTCAAACGTCACTCACTCTGAGCCTTCTAGTAGTTGTTCCCCTTGCTCTGCATGGGTAACGCTGCTTCGATGGGGCCTGAAAACTGTTTGCCTTCTTTAGAGTTGAGTATAGTTGAGTATCTGGAGCATCAGCATTTGTGGGTTCGATTACAGGCTCAAAATGTCAAGAAACAAAGGACTTTCTTCGGAAACTCATGTCTATTCCTGTTCTGAGAAAAAAAAGGCTATTCCATGCGAGAAATTGCCAAGCAACTGAAGATCTTGTACCACACTGTGTACTACTCTCTTCACAGAACAGTGCAAATTGGCTCTAACCAGAATAGAAAGAGGAGTAGGAGGCCCCGGTGCACAACTGAGCAAGAGGACAAGTACATTAGAGTGTCTAGTTTGAGAAACAGACGCCTCACAAGTCCTCAACTGGCAGCTTCATTAAATAGTACCCGCAAAACACCAGTTTCAATGTCAACAGTGATGAGGTGACTCCAGGATACTGGCCTTCCAGGCAGAGTTGCAAAGAAAAAGCCATATCTCAGACTGGCCAATAAAAATAAAAGATTAAGATGGGAAAAGAATACAGACACTGAACAGAGGAACTCTGCCTAGAAGGCCTCTTCACTGTTGATGTTGGGACTGGTGTTTTGCAGGTACTATTTAACGAAGCTGCCAACATCAAAAACATGGTAAAAATGTCATTACTGACTATGAAAGAGGTGGGAATGTTGTTCCCTTGGCATATAATTGCTACATTTACTATCAATACAGCATGAAAAAAAGTTTTCCAGATTGTATTTTGGCGATTATTTTTCGAGATGTGAAATTTGGGTCACGACTGAGACAACATGGTTAAATTTGGGTCCCGACACAAAACCAGTTGAGAACCACTGGTCTAGTGATTATTAGCGAGCTGGACAGTCAAATCAAATCAAATTTTATTTGTCACATGCCCCGAAGACAACAGGTGAAATGCTTATTTACAAGTCCTTAACCAACAACGCAGTTAAGAAAAACAAATACTACCCATCCCGCATGCGGGAGCGTAACGTAGCCTCAAACTAATTAGCATAACGCAGCGAACATAAATCTTCCTAGAAAATGTTCCTATTCATGAAAATCACAAATGAAATATATTGAGACACAGCTTAGCCTTTTGTTAATCACACTGTCATCTCCGATTTTTAAAATATGCTTTACAGCCAAAGCTAGACAAGCATTTGTGTAAGTTTATCATGGCATAATGCTATGGCTAGGCTCTGCTAGCATCAGGCAACATTTTCACGAAAATAAGAAAAGCAATCAAATTAAATCATTTACCTTTCAAGAACTTCGGATGTTTTCACTCAGGAGACTCCCAGTTAGATAGCAAATGTTCCTTTTTTCCAAAAAGATTATTTTTGTAGGCGAAATAGGTCCGTTTGTTCTTCACGTTTGCCTGAGAAATCGACCGGAAAATGCAGTCACTACAACGCCAAACTTGTTTCCAAATTAGCTCCATAATATCGACAGAAACATGGCAAACATTGTTTAGAATCAATCCTCAAGGTGTTTTCCACATATCTATTCGATAAAATATCCGTAGGGGCAATTGGTTTCTCATAAGAAGCGATTGGAAAAATGGCTACTTGTGTACTTTACGCAAGATTTTCTGCCGGAGCCATCATGTGTCATGCTAAATGTGGTCCCTTACGGCTATTCTTCAACATAAATGCGTAAAAATACGTCACAATGCTGTAGACACCTTGGGGAATACGTAGAAAACGTAAGCTCATTCGTAGCTCATTCACAGCCATATAAGGAGTCATTGGCATGAGGCGGTTTCAAAAAATGCGCCACTTTCTGATTGGATTTTTATCTGGGTTTCACCTGTACATCATTTCTGTTGCACTCACAGACAATATCTTTGCAGTTTTGGAAATGTCAGAGTGTTTTCTATCCAAAGCTGTCAATTATATGCATAGTCGAGCATCTTGTCGTGACAAAATATCCTGTTTAAAACGGGAACGTTTTTTATCCAAAAATGAAAATACTGCCCCCTAGTTATAAAAGGTTAAGAAAGTGTAGCCTCCGACACATTGGTTGTGCGCGCTGTGTTAAGAAACAGTGCGGCTGGTTGGGTTGTGTATCGGAGGACGCATGACTTTCAACCTTCATCTCTCCCGAGCCCGTACGGGAGTTGTAGCGATGAGACAAGATAGTAGCTACTACAACAATTGGATACCACGAAATTGGGGAGAAAAAGGGCAAAAAAATATATATGTTTACTAAATAAACTGTAAAAAAAAAAAAAAATAATAAAACAATTAATTTGAATGTAGGTCCATTTGTGTACAGTGATTATTAGCGACCTGGACAGTCAAGAAACCTTATGAATATAATGTACGTCCATTATAATTTCTACATTATTTTTTTGTTTTTGTTTTCTTAAACCAGCCATAGGCCGGATTGGGCCTGCAGGTCAGATGTTTGATACCCCTGTTCTACAACATAAAACATCCTGCTTTAGTGTTTGTTTATAGAACACAAAATTGCTTTCACAGTTTGACATCTTGCCCAGTACAATATTTAAGTGATAATGCCAGAGAAGCCGTGGTTTGGAGGATATATTGGCAAGTATGGTGTTAGGCCCAAGTAGAGAGCCAGCAAAATAAATATTATTATCCCTTCTTGTGACAATAGTCAAAGAAATGCTCATTAAGATCTCTCTCTGTGGGTCTAACCCCAAGAAGTTCTAGAAAACAGTTAAAGACCTGGAGAATAAACCCTCCACCTCACAGCTGCCCATGTCCCTTAATGTTGATTATGTGGTTGTTACTGACAAGAAGCACAAGGCTGAGCTCTTTAATCACCACTTCATTAAGTCAGGATTCCTATTTGACTCAGCCATGCCTCCTTGCCCATCGAACATTTCCTCATCTCCCACCCCTTCTAATGCGACTATCCCCGATGCTTCTCCCTCTTTTTCCCCTGCCCCGCTACAAAGTTTTTCCCTGCCACTGAGTCCAAGGTGCTAAAGGAGCTCCTTAAACATTACCCCAAAAAAACATCTGGGCCAGATGGTTTAGACCCTTTCTTCTTGAAGGTTGCTGCCCTATCATCGCCAAGCCAACCTTTTTAACCGGTCTCTCCTTTCTGGGGAAGTTCCCATTGCTTGGAAGGCAGCCACAGCTGGTCCTTTATTTTAGGAGGGAGATCAAGCTGATCCTAACTGTTATATGCCTATTTCTATTTGCCCAGTTTATCAAAGTGTTGGAAAAACTAGACTTTGATGTCTATAGTATTCTCTTGGGTATGCAATCTGGTTACCGCTCAGGTTATGGATGTGTCACTGCAACCTTAAATGTCCTCAATGATGTCACCATTGCCCTTGATTCTAAACAATATTGCGCGACTATTTTTATTGACTTGGCCAAAGCTTTTGATAAGGTAGACCATTCCATTCTTGTGGGCCGGCTAAGGAGTATTGGTGTCAAGGAGGATCTTTGGCCTTGTTTGCTAACTAGCTCTCTCAAAGAGTGCAGTCACCAATGGAGTACCCCAAGGCTCAATCCTATGCCCCACGCTCTTCTCAATTTACACCAACAACATAGCTTAGGCAGTAGGAAGCTCTCTCATCCAATTATATGCAGATGATAGTCTTATACTCAGATGGCCCCTCCCCGGATTTTGTGAAAAATGCTCTACAACAAAGCTTTCTCTACCATTAACCTTGTTCTGAACACCTCCAAAACAAAGGTAATGTGGTTTGGTAAGAAGAATGGCCCTCTTCCCACATAAGGTTTAGAGCTTGAGATAGTCACCTCATACAAGTACTTGGGAGTATGGCGGTTCACTGTCCTTCTCTCAGCATATATCAAAGCTGCAGGCCACAATTAAATCTAGACTTGGTTTCCTCTATCGTAATCGCTCCTCTTTCACCCCAGCTGCCAAACTAACCCTGATTCAGATGACCATCCTTCCCATGCTAGATTACAGAGACATAATTTATAGATCGTAAGGTAAGGGTGGTCTCGAGCAGCTAGATGTTCTTTACCATTCGACCATCAGATTTGCCACCAGTGCACCTTATAGGACACATCACTGCACTCTATACTCTGTAGACTGGTCATCTATGTATACCCATCGCAAGACCCACTGGTTGATGCTTATTCATAAAACCCTCTTAGGCCTTACTCCCCCCTATCTGAGATACCTACTGCAGCCCTCATCCTCCACATACAACACCCGTTCTGCCAGTCACATTCTGTTAAAAGGTCCACAAAGCACACACATCCCTGGGTCGCTCCTCTTTTCGGTTCGCTCCAGCTAGCGACAGGAACAAGCAGCAACAAACACTCAAACTGGACAGTTTTATCTCAATCTCTTCATTCAAATACTCAATCATGGACATTCTAACTGACAGTTGTGGCTGCTTTGTGTGGTGTAGTGTTGTCTCTACCTTCTTGCCTTTTGTGCTGTTGTCTGTGCCCAATAATGTTTGTACGGTTTTGTGCTGCTACCATGTTGTGTTGCTACCATGCTATGTTGTCATGTGTTGCTGCCTTGCTATGTTTTTGTCTTAGGTCTCTCTTTATGTAGTGCTGTCTCTCTTGTTGTGGTGTGTGTGTTGTCCTATATGTACATTGTATTTATTTCCTAGGCCACCATCCCCACAGAAGGCCTGTTGCCTTTTGGTAGGTCATCATTGTAAATAAGAATTTGTTCTTAACTGACTTGCCTAGTTAAATATAGGTTAAATAAAGAGTTAAATACAAGATTAAAGACATTTATAGTGCATCTCTGGTGAAATTCAATAAAAGCTATGATTCAGGCAATTTGTGGCATACTGTATGTGCACTGGGGTTTTGGGGTTCACACAACTAAAGATTAACGTCCATAACTTAGTCCCATCTCTCTATATAATGTACTATATAAGCCAATTTGAACAAAATATAAATCTACTTTCTGTTCAAGCAAATTAGGGTTGAGTGCAAGGCATGGACCTGCTTCTGCTCATCCACAGCAGCCAACCTAGCAGCCTGGAAACGTGTACGGACATGGCATCAATGTGTCATCCCCCTCTTTCTTCATTCTGCACTTATCGTGTTTTTCTACGTGTGTGCGATATAAACGGTCTGTTAATATATTTTTTTGTAACAAGACTATCTGGTTTTTCCTCAACGAACTCCAGTTACAACAAGAGAAAATCGGGCAGGGGGAGGGGACACAAGTGGAGATTTTGTTTACTCCATGACTGTTGAGACACACTGTCAACAGGGAGTACAGTTCTACCATGGAACGAGGAGACGAGGGATGGATGTCTATAAAAAGGGAGACCTAACAGTGAATGCACTGTTTAAAAGCAAGAGCTCAGCTGAATTAATTTAAGTGCATTTCAAGTGCAAGCAAACCATGTTACTCACTAGCGAGGAGGAATTCAGGCCATTGTCTATTGAGCGGGTGCCCGCGCCCCTTGAAAGGCAACAATGGTGTTTCAGAGGGGAGGAGTAGGTGGTTTGGACAGTAGAGGCGTGGGTGTCCTCGAACCCGGAACCTCCAGTTCCTCTCCCTCCCCAGGTGGTCTTGGTCCAGAGAGACTATGGTCGTCTCTATCTCTATTCAACTGGGTTCAGAGTTATTTGTGGTGCCTGCATAAGGTGCTTATTACACTACTAATCAGTGGATGGTTGGAGTGGTTAAGACCTTTGACCTGGCTCTCTAGGAGGTGACAGGCCTGCCAGGCAGGAGTCCAGAAACCATAGTGACAGGAATACAGCGGTCCAGGCCACTGGCCAGAGAGGTTGGCTGAGACATTCAAATTTAGAGAGAGTGTCACTGAATTCCAAGTCCAGTGTTGATACAGTCCCAAAATGTATGCATGTCAGCAGTAATTTTCAAGATACAGGTGCATCATATGATGCAAAAGGCTTCATGACGTGGCATCCTACACTTTGCTTCTTGAAAACTTGATTGCTGAGAATCAGGCTGTCAAATAAAATACACCCACCTACCCAACATAAAAATATTTTCACATGACCTTACCCTTGCACACCCTCCCCCTCATAGAATTAACTCAAAATAATGTTTAAGGCCACAAATAAAAATAACTGTAATGACCCGGTGTGGTTGAAAGTCATCCGCAGAGAGGGAGGAGGGAAGGGAGGAGAAGAAGGAGGAGGGAAGGGAAGTTTATTTGCATAGACCATGATTCCCATTATGTCTGCTTCATTTACTTATAATGGGAAAGGGGGGATACCTACTCAGTTGTACAACTGAATGTCTTCAACTGAAATGTGTCTTCCGCAATTAACGCAACCCTTCTGAATCAGAGAGGTGCGGGGGGCTGCCTTAGATTGACATCCACGTCTTCAGCGCCCGTGGAACAGTGGTTTAACTGCCTTGCTCAGTGACAGAACGACAGATTTTTACCTCGTCAGCTCGGGGATTCCATCCAGTTTAGGCCTAGTTCAATGAGGACTGATATCAAATATGAACTAAATAAAGGCCTGTTTGGTGGAGTGCTGCCGTTCTCCCCCGATTGCTCAGTTGAGGAGGGCGGCCAGCTCTAGGAAGAGCCTTGGTGGTTCCAAACGTCTTCCATTTAAGAATGATGGAGGCCACGGTGTTCTTGGGGACCTTCAATGCTGCAGACATTTTTTGGTACCCTTCCCCAGATCTGTGCCACGACACAATCCAGTCTCGGAGCTTTACGGACAATTCCTTCAACCTCATGGCTTGGCTTTTGCTCTGACATGCACTGTCAACTGTGGGACCTTACATAGACAGTTGTGTGCCTTTCCAAATCATGTCCAATCAATTGGATTTACCACAGGTGGAATCCAATCAAGTTGTAGAAACATCTCAAAGATGATCAATGGAAAAATTATTCTTTATCTTTTTTTTGTTTATACATTTGTAAACATTTCAAAAACCTGTTTTCGCTTTGTCATTATGGGTATTGTGTGTAGATTGAGGATTTTTTCCCCCATCCATTTAAAAATAAGGCTGTAAGGTAACAAAATGTGGAAAAGACAAGGGGTCTGAATACTTTCCAAATGCACTCTCTGGGAAAGCAATCATTTTTGCATTGGTCATGTTCTTGTTTTTCTCAAACATTAAGTCCTTTTGTGATGCCTGCTCACACCAAAAGTGAGAGATTTATTGTGACCTAGGCCAGTGCATAATCTCAATTTTCTGCACCTAATTCTACAAGCAGGATAACGTCAAACACAATAGCAGAGGTGCATAAAGATTGTGGCCCCCATGCACTCAACACAAATTCCTCCTATTTTACAAAAATCTAAACGCAACAAGCTAAAAATATATGAATTTACTGAGTTACAGTTCATATAATGAAATCAGTCAATTGAAATCAAATAAATATGATGGATTTCACATGACTGGGCAGGGTGTAGCCATGGGTGGGCCTGGGAGGGCAGAGGCTGACTCACTTGGGAGCCTGGCCCACCCACTGGGGAGCCAGAAACAGCCAATCAGAATGAGTTTTTCCTCACAAAGGGGCTTAATTACAGACAGAAATACTTCTCAGTTTCATCAGCTGTCCGGGTGGCTGTTCTCAGACGATCTCGCAGGTGAAGAAGCCGGATGAGCATGTCCTAGGCTGGTGTGGTTACACGTGGTCTGCTGTTTTGAGGGCGGGTTGACGTTCTGCAAAATTCTCTAAAACTACGTTGGAGGCGGCTTATGGTAGAGAAATTAACATTCAATTCTCTGGAAACAGCTCTGGTGGACATTCCTGCAGTCAGCATGCCAATTATACGCTCCCTCAACTTGAGACGTGTGGCATTGTGTTGTGTGACAACTGCACATTTTAGAGTGGCTTTTTATTGTCCCCAGCACAAGGTGCACCTGTGTAATGATACTGTTTAATCATCTTATTGATATGCCACACCTGTCAGGTGAATGGATTATCTTGGCAAAGGAGAAATGCAAACTAACAGATAAGTAAACAAATGTGTGCACAATTTGAGAGAAATAATATTTTTGTGTACATATGGAAAATTCTGTGATCTTTTATTTCAGCTGATAAAACAACACTTTACATGTTCTGTTTATATTTTTGTTCAGTGTACATTGCTCTCCGTTACTCTTTTTTTTGTATGGTCATTAGCTGTATGGTCATTAGCAGAGTATACAATATACACATTTTAGCTTCAAGACAGCGGCAATTTGAAAAACTGAAAAAGTAGATTGTGCTTATTTATTGGCACATGGAACCGTATCGCTCGCCGTAGTTTAAAAACTTAGTGGTGCTAAAACAATGTCATATCTGAATTCTGCCATCTTCATGCACGTTCACATTTATTTGGAATCACATTTCTACGGGAATAAATACATGTCGGCAAACTAGTCCAGAAAGTATATCAGTTTATTCAGGATGTTTTTCAGCGGCAGGGACTGGGAGACTGAAACGGTTGGCATAATTTAAACCCAGACATTAGGCTCTGGGAAATCCCCCCCTGAAATAGTAGGGGTGAAGCAAGGTTGATTGCAATCTAGATAGTTCCATTTTACGAGTAAATTGGATTATTCTGGCTTTTTGGTATTTAGACGCTATCCTTTCAGCAGAAAACATCTTAAGGCTTGACACAGCCTGCCCTGCAGATCGTTTCCACTGTAGTGTTGATTATCTTGGACTGGCACGAGGCTTTACCCCCCCTCCCCGTGCTACATTGATAAGTGGTTCAGGAATACCTCTCTGCCTGATAAAGCTCTTATAGAGAGAGCACTGTGCTGTTCCTAATGGCTAACAAAAAAGGATGTTAATACAGGCTGTGACATTGACAGCATATCACCTTTGCGGCTTTGTGTCACCATCACACCACATGTAAGCATTCTTTCAAGCATTTCTCCTGAAATGCATTTGACTCATGCAGTCCTAGTATAATGATTGGGGTATTGGAATGGCACATTATGGAATACCTCTGCCACATCTACAAAGTCAGGTATTTGGCTAGGTTCTAAACCCTTCCCAGCAGGGTTCAATTAGACAATTACAGCGGGGTAGCTAAGGGGTAATTAGCTGTTCTAGCTATCTAGCAGGCTGAGTGGAAGGGTGGGGACAAAGATTGCATGGCATGTGGCTACAGAGTAGGGCTGGGCGATATGGCCTAAAAATCCTATCTACATTTTTTTAAACTTATGGGTGATTCATGATATATACAGTATCTCAATTTTAATGTTTTCTCTAAATAAGCTATGTTGAGCAATTAACAGTCAATACACTGCATTTCAAACAATCAGGAATAATCAAATTAATTCATGGTCAAATTATATACACTGAACAAAAATATACTGAACAAAAATATAAATGCAACATGCAACAATTTCAAAGATTTTACTGAGTTACAGTTCATCAGTCAATTGAAATCAATTCATTAGGCCCTAATCTATGGATTTCACATGACTTGGCAGGGGCGCAGACATGGGTGCCAGGCCCACCCACTGACAAGTTCTCTAAAACAACGTTGGAGGCGGCTTATGGTAGAGAACAGAACATTCAATTATCTGCCAACAGCTACAGTATGGTGGACATTCCTGATGTCAGTATGCCAATTGAATGCGCCCTCAAAACTTGAGACGTGTGGCATTGTGTCGAGTGACAAAACTGCACATTTTAGAGTATTTTTATTGTCCCCAGCACAAGGTGCACCTGTGTAATGATCTGCTGTTAAATCAGCTTCTTGATATGCCACACCTGTCAGGTGGATGGATTATCTTGGCATATAAAAAATGCTCACTAACAGGGAGGTAAAACAATTGTTTGCACATAATATTAAATAAATATTGTAAGCTTTTTGTGCGTATGGAACATTTCTGGGATCTTTAATATAAAGAAGAAACCCACACACTGCTCGATGGTATCACTATTTAATAAGCTTTACGTATCGGCCTCAAGGCCTTTGTCAGAGCTTTTGTGCTCAAACACATTAAGAAGGAAAGAAATTCCACAAATGAACTTTTAACAAGGCACACCTGTTAATTAAAATGCATTCCAGGTGACTACAGTGGTTCGTCCTTTAAAAGTTGCAGCGTACTGCGGCGCAGCTTGCATGGTGCTGCAGAATTCTCTGCACGTTATTTGTGTGAACCACTGCTACCAATAATGCTAATTAGTGCTAGTTTGACCACCAGAGGACATCTTTGAGAAGCATTTGATAACCTTCAATAATGGCTGTACTAGAGAATGATGGCACGCGGGAGACCGGGGTCAATCATTGACGAGGAGGAAGGAGTAGTCTGTCCTTGTAAATAATAATTTGTTCTTAACTGATTCCATTTCATAGTTGTGATGTCTTAAAATATTATTCTACAATGTAGAAAATATATTAAATAAATAAAAACACTGAAATTAGTAGGTCAGTCCAAACTTTGAATGGTATTTTCTTAATTAATATTATGGTGTTTCTATTCCAAGAAAAACAATTCTATTCCGTTAGGATAGAATGGAAAATATGGAGCTGTACAATGTGACGGCCGGGAGTACAGTACTGTGCTATTTAGCTAAAGAATCCCCGTGTTGCGAGGGCAGGGCAGGTCACGTGGGAGACCGGGGTTCAATTACCCGACGGGGAGGAAGGAGTAGGCGGTCCTTGTAAATAAGAATTTGTTCTTAACTGACTTGCCTAACTAAATAATGGTTACACTAAGAGCACAACATTTCTACACCCTAATTTTCTAATTCTAGTCTAACCAATACCCAAACGGAGATTCAGTGAACATAAAAATCTCATTGATTTATCAAGACCAGTCCCCATGGTTGTCTCAGGGCAGTGCGAAACGGTGCTAAAGTAGTTGTAGGCTATTGCTTCAAATCCTATTGCTTCTAACTTCAAAATGCTCTTAAAATAAATAAGACCTACACCACTTTTAACAGCACATTACTCAACACTAGTGAGACTCATGTCACCTACGGTAGGCCTACAGTATATCGAAAAATATGAAGTGACAATTACATATAGAGGATTGGAGGATATTTCTGTAATTCAGTGATATTTATTCCCATAACAATTTATTATGGATCCATGGTCAGAGGTCATAAATTCCTGAAAAGACCCTGCCACATGGCCACATAGTAGAGAGAGGGTAAACTTTCACAGAGGACAAAGGAAATCCTTCCACCTCACAGAACTTGAGGTACGAACAAATTTCATGTTCCGAAGAAAGTGTAAAAGATCGGTGAAGAATCCAGCTACGAACTGGTCCGTTTGTCACAACTTGGGAAGCTCATGGGAGACGGTGTGGCCACATTACCATAACGCTGTTTATATAATAGCCCCAGATATAAGGTTTACATCTAATTGTTGTATAAGATGAATGAGTGAGTATGATACTGTTTACACAATATGATTTTGGACTGTTTAATGAAGGAAAACTCAAAAAGGGAATTGGATTTGAACTAAATCAGAGGACCGCCCCTGAGCCCAGTTAGGGTCAGACATCCTGGGACAGCCCTTTTCTGCCATTCCGAATAAAACCCAACTTTGAGAAATTATCACCAGACCAAGCTTACCTCAATTACGAGATGGCTAAAAGTTCCAGAATCTTTTAACCATACCACGTAGTTAAACTCTTAGACTATCGATACCGACCGAATAAGAACAAGTCTTTGATACTAATTACTACTCTGCAGCTAGGAATTCGGTATCATAGAACGCGAAGAACGACAACCCCCGAAACACCCATTCTATAACGAATGTCACTTTGAACTATCCCCTCTAACCAAGACAGAGAGAGAGGGAGAGAGACGGACAATTCTACGAAAGACACAAACTTTTCATCAGCGATCAAGACGACACACTGAGCGTAAATATATTGATTGCAATTGTTCCCGAATGAGTGAGTGTTCATGTGTAAAGGCTTCGCATTTTAATTGTTATAACTATCACTCTGTAGTGACTTTAGTCGACTCCCACTTCCCCTTTTTGTTTAACAAGCCGCCATGCCGGTTTAGCCCAATAGGGCGCATTTTCCTATCATTACATTTACCTTGTTTGTTTGTTTGTTTGTTTGTTTATGCATTTCTGTGAATTAGTAATAAATAAATTATTTAAGACAATTGATGTATGGATGACTCACAGTGAAGACTGGGTTCGTGCAGATAACCAACAATTTATGACGTTTGGAATGAGACTAACGTGAGGTACAGTAAATAATTCATTAATTCGAAGACTAATTGATCAGATAAAATATATGAAAGGTTATTTTAGGAAATGATAACTGTGTAATCTGAATATTTTTCCTTGGTGCCCCGACTTCCTAGTTAATTAGTTACATGATTAATCAGTTGATCGCACAGTAACTAATTTTAAAAAACTATCAGTCTTCAGTTAATGATAGTAAAGACACGACATAAGTAATACTGAAGTCGTGCACAATTATCAGTTTCTATTTAGGTTTATGTCGCCCATTCATTGTTAGAGACCCAGTAGGACCCAAAAGCAAAATCAGTGATCTAACTCACCCTTCCGCTGGTCTGGAGCAATGAAGTGGTGACGCAGGGTACCGTACTAAACCACAAATGACCTCTAAATCCTGTGGCATAAGCTCACAATTTTTAAAGGAGGAACCACTGTACCTCATGAAGCCAGTTGAGAGAATGCCAGGAGTGTGCAAAGCTGTCAAGACAAAGGTGGCCACTTTGAAGAATCTAAAATATATTTGGTTAGTTTAACACTATTTTGGTTACCACATGATTCCATATGTGTTATTTCATAGTTTGAGGTCTTCACTATTATTCAACAATGTGGAAAATAGTCAAAAATAAAGAAAAACCCTGGAATAAGTAGGTGTCCAAATTTTTGACTGGTACTGTATACTTTCAACTCGCGCAAAGTGGGAGATGCTGTCAAGAAACACTGCCATGTTTAATCATCGGACCCAGCTTTGCCAGCTGAATTTAAGAATCCACCACTTATTGTATATAGGAGAGGTCGCAATTTGTGCAATAAATTGGTCCACGCCAACTGCCAGCTACAAAAGAAAATCAGCCAGGCTCTTTTACACCCTCTTCCAAATGGTAGCTATGGATGCAGAGGTTGCACACAGTGCAACAATATGATGAAGTGTGAATATGTTACGGTTTTCTTCCGGTGAAGGAGAGGCGGACCAAAATGCAGCGTGGTTATTTCAATACATGTTTAATAAAAGATAAACACGAACAATACAAAACAGTAAACATAACATGAAAACCTAAACAGCCTTATCTGGTGCAAACAAACACTGAGACAGGAACAATCACCCACGAAACACTCAAAGAATATGGCTGCCTAAATATGGTTCCCAATCAGAGACAACGAAAAACACCTGCCTCTGATTGAGAACCACTCTAGGCAACCATAGACTTACCTAGACAACTATACTACACCACAATCACATAACCTACAAAAACCCCAAAACAAAACACACCACAATAAATAACCCATGCCACACCCTGGCCTGACCAAAATAATAAAGAAAACACAAAATACTTAGACCAGGGCGTGACAGAATATTTCAGCAACCCACATACAGGAAAACGGTTCCAAATAAATTACATTATTACGTGCTCCACCACCCATGATATCTAAATTATTAAAATGTCCATGTGGGCTGTGTTATGTAGGTAAAACCTCTCGTTCTCGCAAACAGAGAATGAATTAACATAAATGTTCAATCAGTAGAAATGACAGGGATTATCCAGTCACAGTACATTTTAATGACCATTTTTACCTTTAGATTTTGTGGCACAGAGAAATTTAAGATATCAGACAGGGGAGGTGATTTAAATAATACTCTGAGCAAAAGAGAATGTTTTGGGATTTTCACCCTCCAGACATTATTTCCTAAAGGTCTTAATAATGAAATGTCTATGTATGTTATGTTGTAAATGTGAAAATGAATTAATGCCACCATTTCAGATTACTCTGACGTTTTTCTTGCACTGTACCCAATGATTTATGAAAACTTGCTTGGTCGGTCGATGTCCTCATTGTGGTTTTACAGACGTGTTTAATATGTTTTATGTACACACTTTATTACAATATTTATGAAATGCACATTGTTATATTTGGTAACATTTATTTCCCTCGACTCCAACCTCGTTCGATGCATGGAACTTATGTGGGTGGAGCTATGTCTGCAACTTTTTTTCTTTTACTCACAAAAGCTCTGACGAAGGCCTTGAGGCCGATACTTAATGCTTATTAAAGAGCAGTGATACTATCAAGAGCAGTGTGTGGGTTTCTTCTTTTTTCTCATCTTATTCAACTGTCACCATGCACCTGCAACAAAGATATCTCAGCTGTGCGAGTGCCTTTTGACTAATACAATGTTGAAATGGAACCAAATTATCAGTTCCTGTCTCAGTACTTTTTAAATAGGTTATATGGTCTACTACGGTATAGGTTGAATGTGATAGTCTGCCTATAACAAGCCTGAGTAGGCCTATAACTCCAAATTGGAAATGGTTAATGCAATGCATTTCTGTTGAATATGGAAAAATCTACCCGCACTCAACCCTGCCTCACCTACTCAGCCAATCAGGAGCCGCTAGTGTGTTACGGCCATTTCATGCTGCATACTAAACAGTACATGCTAAATAGCATGCAACGATGAGTAAATGGTATGCAGTTTAAATCAAATCAAATCAAATTTTATTTGTCACATACACATGGTTAGCAGATGTTAATGCGAGTGTAGCGAAATGCTTGTGCTTCTAGTTCCGACAATGCAGTAATAACCAACAAGTAATCTAACTAACAATTCCAAAACTACTGTCTTGTACACAGTGTAAGGCACATATGTCAGAGTCAAGGCCCGCGGGCCACATCCGGCCCGCAAGAAGGTTTTTTACGGCCCCTGGGATGATCTTGATTTATTATTAGAACCGGCCCGCAGCAAGCCGGCAGCCCGCAGATCTTTTACACGCACCAATACTACATTTCCCACAATGCAAAGGTGACGCACCGAGCAGTAGGCTGCTTCATTTCAATATTTATTGGCACAGCAGTCGTCAGCATCACAGTAAAATTAACTTTCAGATAACCATCAAAAATGGCAAAACGGAAGGTGGATACTGAGAACCGGGGGTTTCAAACAAGGTGGGAGTCGGAGTATATGTTCACGAAGGTAGCTGGAAAACCTGTGTGTCTTCTGTGTGGAGAAAGTGTGGCGGTACTGAAAGAGTATAATCTGAGACGACATTATGAAACGAAACACGCGGACAAAAACAAGAATATGGACATGGAACAAAGGCTACAAAAGGCAGAGGAATTAAAACGAGGCCTCAAATCTCGACAGGCTCTGTTCAAAAAAGCCAAATCACAAGGCCAGGCTGCTGTCAAGGCCAGTTTTATTTTGGCAGAAGAGATCGCTAAATCAGCCCGGCCATTTACGGAGGGGGATTTCATCAAAAACTGCATGATTAAAGTTTGTGACGAAGTTTGCCCAGAAAAAAGGCAACTCTTTTTAAATGTGAGTCTGAGCAGAAACACCATTGCCGAGAGAGTAGACCAGTTGTCCATCAATCTAAAAGAGCAGCTTGTGAAAAAGGGAAAAGATTTTATTGCATATTCCTTGGCTGTGGATGAGAGCACCGACATTTCTGACATTGCCCAGTTGTCAATTTTCATCCGCGGAGTGGACTCCAACCTAAGCGTGACAGAGGAGTTTTTGGCTTTACGTCCTATGCATGGCACAACTACGGGGCATGATTTGTATGAAGAGGTGTCAAGATGTGTAAATGAGATGGAGCTGCCTTGGGAAAAACTCGTGGGTTTGACAACCGACGGAGCACCTGCGATGTGTGGACACAGGAGCGGACTGGTGGCGAAGATACGGGAAAAGATGCAAGAGGAAAAGCTGTCAGCTCACCTGTCGCGTTATCATTGTATCATACACCAGGAAGCGTTGTGCGGTAAAGCCTTGAAAATGGAGCATGTAATGAGCATCATCACGCGCACAGTTAACTTTATCAGAGCCAAAGGTTTGAATCACCGCCAGTTCAAGGCATTTCTGACGGAGTTAGAAACGGAGCATGGTGATTTGCCTTATCACACAGAGGTGCGATGGCTAAGCCAGGGAAAGGTGCTTCAAAGATGTTTCGAGCTTCGTGAGGAGATTTGTCTGTTCTTGGACAGCAAAGGGAAAGACACAACACAACTCCGAGACGAAATGTTTCTGTGTGAAATGGCTTTTCTGTGTGACATTACGAGTCATCTGAATGCAATAAACTTGCAGCTGCAGGGTCGGGATCGTGTCATCTCTGATATGTACAGTACAGTGAAGGCATTTAAAACCAAACTGACTCTGTGGGAGACGCAGATGCGGAAAGAAAATTTGAGCCACTTTCCCAGCTGCCAGACCATGAAAGAGAAGCTCTCTACCAGTGCGTTCCCGAGCACACAGTTGGCTGACGCCGATTTGCTGACTTTGAAGCACAAAAAAGCAGGTTGGAACTGCTCGGTAACCCATTTGCTGTTGACGTGGAAAGCTCACCACCAAACCTCCAAATGGAGTTGATTGACCTCCAATGCAATGATGCACTGAGGGCAAAATATGCGGCAGTGGGTGCTGCGGAGTTCGCCCGTTTCCTCCCCGGCACAATGCCCCAGCTGCGCATCCAGGCTGCTCAAACGTTGTCTATGTTTGGCAGCACATACCTGTGTGAACAACTGTTTTCTTTGATGAACCTGAACAAAACATCACACAGAAGTCGACTTACTGCTGAACACCTCCACTCAATTCTGAGGATTTCTTCAGCTCAGAGCCTTACCCCGAACATTGATGAACTTGTGGAAAAGATGGGACACCACCAAGTATCACCCTCAACCTCAAACAAGTGAACATTACTGTGCAATCACATATTTAGAGTTTTTACTCAGTTCAAGTTTAAAAGTTAAAATTTAATATTTGTTTTCACTGCATGTTACTTCTCCTTAAACAAAGTGTTGTTTTTGATTAATAGATTTTTGCACTTTATTTTTTTGTATTTCAATCCAATTATATTTTAAAAATATTTCAGTTGAGTGGATGATAGAAAATTGCTATTATTGTTTTTTCTTTGAAGTAAATTTAGCCCACTTTTGCTAAAATAGAAAATATAGTCTACTGATGGTGCCTTGAATACCGGTTTCTTTCATTTAATGTTCATGTTATGGGGATATTTATATAAAGGAAATTTGTCTTTTGTGTCTGTTGAAAATTAAAGATTACTGACAGAGCCATAAGAAAATATTGCTTTATTTATCTGATCATATTGTAATATATTTGTTAGGTTTTCAGTAGGTTCAATTAGGTTCACTAGACTATATGCGTCATTTAAAAAATTTTCAATGAACATTCGAACAGTCCGGCCCTCGTCTTGTAGCTGATTTTTTTACTTGGCCCTCCGTCCATTTGACTTTGACACCCCTGGTGTAAGGGGATAAAGAATATGTACATAAGGATATATGAATGAGTGATGGTACAGAGCAGCATAGGCAAGATACAGTAGATGGTATCGAGTACAGTATGTACAAATGAGATGAGTATGTAAACAAAGTGGCATAGTTTAAAGTGGCTAGTGATACATGTATTACATAAGGATACAGTCGATGATATAGAGTACAGTATATACGTATGCATATGAGATGAATAATGTAGGGTAAGTAACATTATATAAGGTAGCATTGTTTAAGTCGTAGTGCGCTAGTACTGTATGGGTATTTGGACACAGATAATGTGTTCTTTCTCATGACAGTAATGACAAATAACTGGTTCTTCGTTTCCACCTTTCTGACTAATATTTTTTGGGGCACTGGGGAAAAGGCTGAACTTCTCTAGATTGATTTTGTGTAGGGATAACTACTGTATGCTTTGTTTATGAAGGTAGTTTAAAGCGTCAACACAAACTCATCTACAAGGACTGCAGGTTTCTCGAGAGTAAGATCCTCCATGGTACATCGTTCTAGTACTTCCCAAGTGGGCTTTTCTTCAAATACTTTCATTCGAAGTCAACGGGTGTTTCTCAAAAAGCATACTACCATGCTCCGAGCACACAAATTGGAGCACAGAGGTTCGGAGTATGAGTCTAAATGAAAGTATGCAAAACGGAGCACGGAGGGCACTTTTCGAATGCGTACTCCATTTGTACATATTTTGAAGCATGCGTCGATGAAAGCTTCAATGGAAAGTATGCACAGAAATATGACGCACACGTAAAAATAATTATGCAACATTTCTTGAAATCAATGGCAGCCACTATTTGAGCTGAAGCGAGAGAAAATAAAAAAACACCAACTTCGGAATGAAATGTTAACCATTCACATCTCATATGTTGCCTGACTACAATATTTGATCATGATACATGCTGTGTTAATTTTGGCATGTTTACCTGCTTATAATACCCACTAGTCTGCGTAGATTGCAAGCCCAAGTCAATAGGGCTACTACTGTTAGCTAGCCAGATAGTCATGAAGAATAGTTAACTAGCTATCCACAAAGAATTGTTGCATAACACTTGTTTTAGGTCATTTTTGCCTGTTAAACTGTCTGGTTAGCTAGATTATTACGATTCACATATAGCTAGCTGATAGTTATGAAATAAAACATTTGCTTTGTGTATATCATATCTATTGCCATTATCCTGGCTGGGGGAATGTTCAGTGAATGAATAAGTTCATAGTAAGTCAATAGGGCTAACTGGCTAGCTATCCATGAAGAATGGGTAGCTAGCTACCCACAAAACGTTACATCTACCTTAAATACCATTAGTTGTAGGTTATTTTTGCCTGTTTAACTAGCTGTCTAGCTAGATTATAACGATTCACATATACAGTGGCTTGCCAAAGTATTCACCCCCCTTGACATTTTTCCTATTTTCTTGCCTTACAACCTGGAATTAAAACAGATTTGGGGGGTTTTGTATCATTTGTATCATTTACACAACATGCCTACAACTTTGAAGATGCAAAATATTTTTTGGTGTGAACCTTGAGGGTGCATAACTATTCACCCCCACCAAGTCAATACTTTGCAGCGATTACAGCTGCAACTCTTTTGGGGTATGTCTCTATAAGCTTGGCACATCTAGCCACTGGGATTTTTGCCCATTCTTCAAGGCAAAACTGCTCCAGCTCCATCAAGTTGGATGTGTTCCACTGGTGTACAGCAATCTTTAGCCCTTTCACACGTACCATCACACGGGTGTGATCATTCTACAGTGGTCCCTGAAGCGTACGATCACACCGGTGTGATTAGAACACTCCTTTAGAATGCTCGTTTAGAACGGCCAGTTTCATATGACGCAACAATCAGCGTTTGAGCTGGCCACACTTTTTTCAGAAACTATTTACACAAACACAGTCCTTACAAAGTTATGTCCAGAATGTGAGCAGTTTATTTTTGGATGCAGTGTTCAGATCTTCACAGAAGTATATATAGCATAACACAATCATCCTAACCGGAAAAATGTTTGCTACATTTGTCCTAGCGCTAACTGAGGAAAGATTGACCCAACACAAGCAGTCATATTTTCTAACTCTCGGCTGACAAACTACAATATGAATTAGCTAATAGCAATTACTATGTATAAGTAATCACATCACGGGTGAGCTCACCATTGATCGAAATAACTAGGTAAAACACTTTATAGAAATCGAAAGTAAACCGACGATTAGTTTCAGCGCGCCACCATGCATTTTTTTTCCTCACAGAAACCGAAGATAAGAGAAGAGGAGATGAGTTTGGTCTGTTTATAGTATGCATGTTGAAGGGGTGTGTCATCTACCGTCGTTCACATCCCACCATTAATTTCCGGAAGTCCTCAAAATAATTAGTGAACTCTTACTCACCTCATTGTTATAACATCTTCGGTCAAACAGACGCGAAACCCAGAATGCATTGTATGTCAACAAACATGGCTACACAGCTGGAATTAGCTTAGCTCATCATAATCAGTACAACCTTCAAAAAAGTATTTTACACACATAATATGTGGCCATTACAATCTGCGCAAGAATCAGAATGCATGATTTGTCACCTAGAATTTAAAATGTGAATAAAACAGTAAATACACAAATAATTACCACACAAAACATTTTCTGATAGTGATTTATTGATACAAGTGGCCGTGCCAACACCCACTCTGCGTCATTAAGTGTTGTTGTTTATGTATGTAGCTAGTGAGTTAAGCTGTAGCATTAGCAATGTCTTTCAAAAGAATTCTGGAGATTTTTTAAAATTCTGACAATGAGTCTGAAAGTCAGGAATCAGATTCTGACAGTGACAGTGAGGAGCTGCCCCCCAACGTTATAGCCATTGAGAACCCTGAATTTGAATTTCCCTTGTCCACTGACGAAGTACCAGGTCCCTTTGAAGATGCTGGTGGTGATCAGTCAGTCAGCTCCAAAGATGTCCAGCTCCTGTTATGATATTGGCAAATAATGTTTGTGGTTTCTGAAAGTACAGAATAAAGAGGAATTATTAATTAGAATACAATATAAGGATATAGCAAAAAACAATACTACAAAGTAGTAACATAATAAACACTGCTATAAAAAAAGAGTTTATTGCATTGACAAAATCACAGATTTGAGTTATAACAGTAAGAAACTAACTTTTGAGCTCCACAAGGGGGCAAAGCAGGGCAGAACAGAACAGAGCTATGCTGAATAGACCAAATAAACAAACCATTGCCATATTCATTTAACTAGGCAAGTCATTTAAGAACAAATTATTATTTACAATGATGGCCTACACCGGCCAAACTCGGACAACGCTGGGCCTATTGTGCGCTGCACTATGGGACTCCCAATCACAGCCAATACAGCCTGGATTTGAACCAGGGTGTCTGTAGTGAAGCCTAGCACTGAGATGCAGTGCCATTGACCACTGTGCCACTTGGGAGTCATAAGGCCAGGGTAGCTTCAAAATAGAACACAAGCTAATAGTTCTCTGACGCAACTAGCATAGTTTTACAGAGCTAATAGAATGTACCTACGTAAGCACGATTGACTATAACAACATAAAGGTTATAAAATGTGTAACGTTACCTCACGTGTCCGCAGTTATAAGGAATATATTATGATCCATACATACAGTGAGCTACAGCAGAAACGGCATATGGAAACTATTAAACGTAATAAGGCACTTACTTTGATAGAAACGCAGCCTGGATTAGAACCAGGGAGTCTGTAGTGACGCCTCTAACACTGATGTGCTGTGCCTTTGACCGCTGCACCACTTAGGAGTCATAAGGCCATGTAGCTTCAAAATACAACACAAGATAATACTTCTGACGCAATTAGCTTTGGAATTTTGTCCATGTCAGAAATGTCTCAAAAATGTAATTGCCCGCAAAAGTAAAAATGACTATTTTTATGTGAATGAATGAGGTGGCGGAACACACCTAAATTCAAACTGTTTTTAGAATAAAAACTTGTTAGAAAATCCTTTGAAATTGAAACAGCCTATAAATATAAACAGGCTGCGTGCTTTAGTTTGAGGGCAGCGCGGATAAAATGTACTGTTACGTATCAATCACATTCTGGAATGGAGAGAACATTCTAACATCACGTGCATAAAAACAAACTCACGCTGGGGCGACCATTAGAGATAGTTGGAACTCACGCATGAAAAGGTTAAATCATACCACATATTCTCAATTGGATTGAGGTCTGGGCTATGACTAGGCCATTTCAAGACATTTAAATGTTTCCCCTTAAACCACTCGAGTGTTGCTTTAGCAGTATGCTTTGGGTCATTGTCCTGCTGGAAGGTGAACCTCCGTCCCAGTCTCAAATCTCTGGAAGACTGAAACAGGTTTCCCTCAAGAATGTCCCCGCATTTAGCACCATCCATCATTCCTTAAATTCTGACCAGTTTTCCAGCCCCTGCCGATGAAAAACATCCCCACAGCATGATGCTGCCACCACCATGCTTCACTGTGGGGATGTTGTTCTCAGGGTGATGAGAGGTGTTGGGTTTGCTCCAGACATAGTGTTTTCCTTTATGGCCAAAAAGCTCAATTTTTGTCTCATCTGACAATAGTACCCCTTCTTCCATATGTTTGGGGAGTCTCCCACATGCCTTTTGGCAAACACCAAACGTGTTATTTTTTTCCCTTAAGCATTGGCTTTTTTCTGGCCACTCTTCCGTAAAGCCCAGCTCTTTGGAGTGTACAGCTTGAAGTGGTCCTATGGACAGATACTCCAATCTCTGCTGTGAAGCTTTGCAGCGCCTTCAGGGTTATCTTTGGTCTCTTTGCTGCCTCTCTGATTAATGCCCTCCTTGCCTGTTCTGTGAGTTTTGGTGGGCGGCCCTCTTGGCAGGTTTGTTGTGGTGCTATATTCTTTCAATTTTTTTAATAATGGATTTATTGCTGCTCCGTAGGATGTTCAAAGTTTCTGATATTTTTTAATAACCCAACCCTGATCTGTACTTCGCAACTTTGTCCCGGACCTGTTTGGAGAGCTCCTTGGTCTTCATGGTGCCGCTTGCTTGGTGGTGCCCCTTGCTTAGTGGTGTTGCAGACTCTGGGGCCTTTCAGAACAGGTGTGTTTATACACTGAGATCATGTGACAGAGCATGTGATACTTAAATAAAGTCCACCTGTGTGCAATCTAACTAATTATGTGACTTCTGAAGGTAATTGGTTGCACCAGATCTAATTTAGCGGCTTCATAGCAAAGGGGGTGAATACATATGCACGCACCACTTTTCCTTTTTTTATTTTTTGAAACAAGTAATTTTTTTCATTTCACTTCACCAATTTGGACTATTTTGTCCATTACATGAAATGCAGATAAAAATCCATTTAAATTACAGGTTGTAATGCAACAAAATAGGAAAAACGCCAAGGGGGATGAATAGTTTTGCAATGCATTGTAGCTAGCTGATAATTATGAAGTAAAACGTTTGCTTTGTGTACATCTTGTTTTGGTTCAGTGAATGGGGAGGTGCAGCGTGACATAATACAGTAGGGGGAGCGTGAGTGCTTCTCAAATGTAATGTTTTATGTGTTCTCCACACTCTCGTTCTCACAAGAATGTACTCAAGAAAACGTCCTCGGAGAATGCACTTGGAGCATGAGTGTGGAGCATGGTAGTAGGCATATTGAGAACCACCCCATGATTTTTTTTGTTAGTGTTTATGCAACCTTCCGTTGTTTCAGAGTGATTTGAGCGACAACAACAAACCTGGGACACAAGCCCCCATTTTGTTACATTCCCCAATAAGAAACCAAAAAAACTTTGCTCCAAAGAAAAAGGTAACTAACAAATGAGCCACTGACAACCGAAATGAAACAGGTGGGGTTTTAAAATGGGTTCTGAAAGGCATCCATGGAGGGCCTACTGAGTGCTCACCAAGAAACTCCAGTTGGGTCTTAAAAAAGATGCCCATCATGGACACTAACTGGATTTCTCCGATATCAGACCAACTACAAGAAGAAGAAAAAAACACACCAACTTAGCTAGTGAAACCAAAATTGGGGAAAACAAATAAGGTAAAGGCTCTGTTAAACAACCGTAAACAGAGGTGTCGCTCTTCCAACATCTCTTTTTCCAACTGAAGCAATGGGCCAGTAGCCCCTACATATCAGCTGTGCTAGCACAGGTGCAACACATCCTGACCAACAAGGATGATTCCAATCAGTATGCCACACCCAAAGAGAAACAACTGCAAAAAATGCAATCAAGAGAAAAAACAAAGTCTGTAACAGTGTTTGTGTGCAGATTTCTGTGTTTGCTGTGAATGAATGACAAGGAAAGGAACTGGGAGAGCATACCAACGTGTGAACTATGATAGAAGTTTGCAGGACAGGACTGGATGAAAATGAATTCCTATGCAGCAGTTTGGTGTGCTGTGCTGTAAATGTATTCATTGAACGCTGGCTCCAACATCACAGCACAGTGGGGAGTTTGAGTATTCCTGGATTCTCCAATTACCCCATAGCAGTCAAGTTGGGTCACAATGAAAGAGGCTCAAACCATTTCCCTGTATAAAGCTGCAGTGGACTGAATAGCCAAGCTTCAGAGGACCGACCATTGCCAATGCCCTGGGAAACCTCCTCTTATTCTCCTTCAGTTGAAGGAGATATAGAGAGAACACACAGCTTGAACACAGACCAGTGAGGGTTCCTCAGAGGAGGACCATCCTAATCAGTGAATTTCATGAAAATAAAAATATAGTAACACATAAAAAAAAAGTTATACTTTTTAGATTAAACTATACTAAATATATTCACATCATCAAATAACTGATTTAAAACACACTGTTTTGCAATGAAGGTCTACAGTAGCCTCAACAGCACTCTCTGGGGTAGCACCATTGTGTAGACGGAGGACAGCTTTTTTTCCGTCCTCCTCTGGGTACATTGGCTTCAATACAAAAACCTAGGAGGCTCATGGTTCTCACCCCCTTCCATAGACTTACACAGTAATTATGACAACTTCCGGAGGATGTCCTCCAACCTAAATAAAATGTGGTGAGTAGTTGACAAAGAGAGAAAACGACAATAGTTGAACAGTTTTTAACAAATGAAGGAATGCTATTTATGTTACCTAACTTGCTATTGCTATCCAACACTGGAACTCTTCCAAGTCAAGGTATGCTTTTGGTTTTATACATTTATTTCCACCGGGGCCCGCCGGTGTAACTGCTGAACTGCTTGCTGTACACTGTACTGCACGATTGTAGCGGGATTACTAACGCGTTAGTTCTAGTAGCTATGTTGACTATGACGTTAGCTAATATGATGACATTGACAATTATATAGGCTGTGTAGCGGTTAGTGGTTATGTGGTATGAAGGTTTTTTCACCTTGTCACAGACTGCTGCTGTGTTGTGCACTGAAGTCCACAAGTGAAGGGTAACAGGTGAGAGGAGGAGAGGGCATAGATGCGAGAAGGAATTATACAATGAGCAAAGTGATAACGCTGTTTGTATCAGCCTACTATGAAAGTGAACTGTGTGTGCGTGGGTGATCAGGGGTGTAAGCAAACAGAATGAAACAGGGGTGTAAGCAAACAGAATGAAACAGAGATAAACCTACCTGAATTTGTCCAATAGAAACTCGTTTGCAACTATTTGGATTAATGATTACACCCTAGACCAGCTAGATGCAGGCAAGGGTGTGCAAGGTGGTATTTAATTTTGAGTATCATGTAGTAGCCTAAACCTATTGATGTTACATTGAGCTGGATGAATGGAATATCATCCAACAAAACTGGTAATTTAAACACATAGTCCTATGAAGAGGGCCAAAAGAGAAAAAGTAGAAGAAGCCTTTAGGGGAGAACTTACGCAAGAACCTATCAGTCCAAGTTAACGCAGATTTATGTGACACATTACATGTAAAAACCTGCCCAGAAAAAAAAACAACATAAAAGTCAACCGACAACAGCTGTAAATCAGGATGGTTTCATACTCTGAATAAAGTCACTCGTGAGGACAGGCATGGGCAAAAGGAACTGTGCATTTTCCATGACAAATGTACACGTATCGTTATAATGCACGATCAACAGCAATGTAGGTGTTGTTCGAACATATTCATGCTACACCATGTTCAGAAATAAAAACAAAAATAATACATCATCCGAACAGTTCTGTGAATGTGAAACTCGCATACAACACGTTCAGTCTGTGCGAAAAATCATATGCAGTATGACGACCGCCTTACGTATTGTCTAGACTTTAAAAGGATCACACTGACACTTCAATATAGACCATGCATGTTAAATAATACTTACCTTCGTAGTAAAAAGTAAATCCAACGTAAATGATGACTTGCATGTGGTGCTTCAATCAACTTTGGATGATCGCGAGCTCCCCCAGAGTTTAGCCCCATAAATCACTTTGCCGGTTGTCAAGAGAATGACCCAAACTTGTGCATAATTTATACATCGGAAACAAATGAATACAACTCCTTGTCATGCAAACTGTAGAGAAAAACTGCGATAATTGCGTTCAGCTTTTGGTTAGACAGAGCGATATACATAATCATCACAGGTGAGGCCACCGCTGGTACCCACGTGATTAAATAATATACTGGTAAATATAAACTAATATTTAATGTATAGGCAGCTGGCAATATATTTCCCCCACCGCTGTGCAATGTGCCTGCGCAAGGGGTGTTGAAAGCAATTTAGAAGCTTTCATTCAAATCCCAAAATCACATTGATCTGTCAAATTCGTTACTTGATTTCTGCCAAATGTAATATAATAGGTTAAATGAACCAAAACCCAATTTTTATCATACCAATCAAAAAAAGCACTTCAGTGTGATGAGTAACCTTGTCCTTGCCTGATATGTAAAACATTTTGCTTGCTTCCAAAGCTAGTGCCCAGGCTTTAGCTCAGCATGCTAATACAGTCTTGTGGTGTGCTGGAGACCAGGTTCAAACCCTGGATGGTCACACATGGCATACTGCATATTCAATAAAATAGATCTGAACTTCATTATAAATTCCAATTACATGTGTTATTGGCGATTATAGAGGACAATCATTGTTCAGTCATGCATGCTATTGCCCTCTCCACATATCTAAAGACATTTCACATACTGGCTGGACATTTCTTCTCTTCATCTAATCTCAACAAATACTGCAGTAACTTCAATTCACAGAGAATAATTGGAGGATGGTGTTTGACAAAGGGCACGCTTCTTACCAGATGATTGAGGTGGCACACGTTCTATGACAAATTATTTGACTTTGAATCGCAGAGAATAAGTCCATGGACAGCAGACTAGTTTTATAGGCTCCCACATTTTCAAACTCCATAGAATACAGTTTATTTGATGAATTGTGTCAATGACAGATAACTTTGTTTAATTCACAGGACTAAGCTCACTCGGAGCACAGAGGATGAAGAGATATTGTAAATATTACACAGATGTCACAGCTCTCTTTACCTAAGTTATAGCGACGTTATAGCCCTCCTATGTCAACTATATAATATGACTGATGAGAGAGACTTACTACCCAACTTAATGTAGTGTTAGTCACATTCAATTAAACCGTTTTTACCACTCAGTACAGAATTAAAATCAACCCATGAAATCATCAAAATGGACCACCATGAACACAGGGCTTTAAAACTTTAGCATTGTCAATATTAAATAGTAATTTTGTTAGCAAGGATGGGAATCTACTACTCATTTGTGTTTGTTTGTTTAAAAAAAAATGTGTATTGTTGAGGGACAGTGTCATGCATATACATGTATTTACCTGGAGTGATTGAGGGTGGAGCTATTACTAATTACTACAGGAGATTATCTGTACTTGAACTTGACCCATGTCCTCAGATATACACTTTGTTCTTCTATCCGCATCCCTGCCTCAGTGTGCTCTATGTTACAGACAGTGACAGTCGGAAAGAACTGTATAGAGGGAGACTGATACAGAGAGTAGGGGACGATGCAACTACTAGAAAATACTGTGGTGTTCTACTGCAGCATGTTTAACCTCTAAAAGAGAGCTTTTATACATAGCCACAGGAAGTAGGGGTGCTGAGGGTGCTGCAGCAACCCCTGATAAATCAGAATTTTAAACCAAAACAAAAGTAGTGCACTGGGCCTTTATTACTTGTGTATGAGCAGACCAAAATAGCCGTCAGCAGCGCAGGGATAAAAAAGTTATGGCAGGAAAAACCATTTTACATTCGTACGGTGTTGTACCATCACAAGTACAGCTCTTCTGGTTTAAAGCTGACCTGTCATCCTTGAGGTAAAGCAAATAACTCAAATCATGTTCAAAATGAAAAGTGCGTATAGCATAGAAGGTTTTGTTGTCATGGTGATGAAGCAAGGTTATGACCAACTTGATAGCCTTGCTTGCCAGGATGCAGAACAAATGGGGAAATAGAGTGTCTGGCTATGTGAGAATACCAACCAGACAACTGATTCTCCTGTAGTACAACTCTGCCCTCTAGTGATATCAGTTGTCCATAGACAGCTATACACCATTCAACTCTAAAACCCATTGTCATCATCAGGTATGGTTTTCGAGTGTCTCAAATTAGGAGCGCTGGTCCCCCGGTCCATTTATGATAATCTAAAAGGCAAACCTGATCCTAGATCCGCACTCTTACTCTAGGACACTTTATGAGTATGGGACCAGAGCATTTAATTGAAAAAATATAAGGCTTTGGTCATAATCACTGGCTCTGGAATGCTCTTGGTGAGCTCGATCCACTGAAAAAATGACCATTCTGAAATCCTTACCTTTATAGAAATATAGTGTAACAACATGTAGACCCAGTGTGCAATAAGGGCAAAAGTGATGTGACATAAGTGATTAGACATTAGCAAAAGTGATGTGACATAAGTGATTAGACATTAGCAAAAGTGATTAGACATAAGTGATTAGACATTAGCAAAAGTGATGTGACATAAGTGATTAGACATTAGCAAAAGTGATGTGACATAAGTGATTAGACATTAGCAAAAGTGATGTGACATAAGTGATTAGACATTAGCAAAAGTGATTAGACATGAGGTTACAGTAAAGTACTTGATTTTGTTGGTGCCAAAAAGACGGAAGTGACATTTTCAGTCAATTTGAAATGCTTTACTGTGGATATAGATACTTTTCTACCTGTTTCCTCCAGCATCTTCACAAGGTCCTTTGCTGTTGTTCTGGGATTGAATTGTATTTTTCGCACACCAAAGTGCGTGGCCCCATGGTATTTATACTTGCGTACTATTGTTTGTACAGATGAACGTGGTACCTTCAGGCGTTTGGAAATTGCTCACAAGGATGAACCAGACTTGTGGAGGTCTACATTTTGTTTCTGAGGTCTTGGCTGATTTCTTTTGATTTTCCCATGATGTCAAGCACTGAGGCACTGAGTTTGAAGGTAGGCCTTGAAATACATCCACAAGTACATCTTTATCCAAAGTGATCCTTGTGGTAATGGAAACCACAACATTATTGTTATCATTACACTTATCCCAACTAAGCCACGAAGGACCAATTCTAATGGTCTGGCAGGGAATGGGAGGAACTACAGTCCTCCTAATGTTCGAACACACCAACGCGTTTGCGCAAAATAGTACGAAGCATCATCTGGATATGTATGCTACAAAAGTTCAACATTCACCTTCTGCTACCATTTCTGTCAAGTCGCCTACACATACAGTTTAACACATACGTTCGATAAATCCAACATATGCACCACACAGAACGCACTGCAACTGCCCCTGCAACACAATGCTGCAAGGCAAACATAGCGTTTCATTGGAAATTAATTCATTTCTGGTGTACCAAAATGCATTCATGCTGTCAATCCACCAGAGGACACTGTTCTATTTCTCAGACCAGTGTCAAAGGAGAGGACATACAGTTTGACAATTGCTTACACATGATTTCTGAAACTCTGGCTCTTTTTCTATGTCTACACACAAAAACCCCAAACACACACAACATGCAAAGTGTCACACATCTCTTGCAAAACCAAACACTTAATTCAAAATTATTTTAATTATTCTCAAAATTGTGTTTTTGCATCAAAACTCTACACACAAAATATCAAATGATTAGCTCTTATACACGCCAACTACACACGGATGTGAAAAATGTAAAACATTACTATCTTGTGTCTTTTGCGTGTTTAGTGTGCAGTGGAATCCAAGGCAGTTTGTCATAGCACTCACACGTACATGTACGTGCACAAATATATACAGTATGTATGCATATTCAGTATATATTTACACTATAAACAGGAATGAAAGGGGGAAAATAACATGTATTTCCTGCTCAAAACATTGTATTTTCATCCAGAATTCGGGATGAACAGTAACAGACAAAATAAATACGGTAGAAGATAAACAAATAGGCAGGGGAAGTAACATCTGGAGTAGCGTATCCAGCCCTGGCACCCCCCTCTTCCTCTAACTCTCTCTCCAAAATGGGCCTCCATTGTTGTCCAAACCAAGACAGCCAACCTGAAGCCTGTATTTATAGTGCTCTGATTTCTAAGCGAATAAATGAGCTATAAGTGTTTTCACACGTGAGCTCTGAGTGTAGGTAATTGGTAAAGGAGTGTGGCATTTTGAAAGGCAGTGTTTTCCAAACAAATCACAAGATCTGTTACTTTTTTTAACACTTTGTTTTTATTGTAGGAACACAAAGAAAGTACAAATAAAGTCAAATAAAAGAACAAAAAAATAAGATCTGGCAGTTACAGTGCACTTCATACCTTCATCATCATATCATCATATTAGTTACATTGACATCTTTGAATTAGACCTTTTCCAAGTACGAAACCCATTTTTTCCCAGTATTCTTGACCTCTCTCCTGTTGAGTTCTTAAAGTAAAGGTCATACGCTCCAAGTGGTGTATTTCTTCTACAATGTCTATCCATTGTGTCACTGTGGAAGGGTCTTTTTGTAGCCATTTCCTAGTGATAGCCTTTTTACTGGCTGCCAGTAGGACCTTCAAGCGGTACTTTTCTCTATTGTGTAAGTTGTCAGGTTTTTCACCCATGTACAAAGAAATGAATGTTTGTTCTATGTCAAATCCCATTATTTTTCCAATGTTAGATCTTATTTTTCCCCAATAAGTTTCAATTGCGGGGCAAGTCCAAAAGATATGAAAGTGGTCCGCCCTCAATAGACCGCATTCTCTCCAACAAGGGTGTAGTGAGCCAGTCTGTTTTGATTTCAGTTTAGGTGTTATGAATTCTCTCCAGAATTCTCTCCATGACCTTGAGTTGCTGGAGCTTTGTTGAGTCTCTAATATGTTCAACCCTGTTTCATCAGTTAAGTTCAGTCAATGTTAAGTTCCTCCTCCCATTTCTTTTTAATATAGTTCGTAGAATGTTTCTTTGAGGATTGAATACCCAAGTAGAAATTTTTGTTACTCTCCAAGCTGTATGCGTTAGTGAATACTTGGATTAATTTTGGAGGTGCTCGAGGGTCAGTCACTTTTATCTCCCTTAAGAAATAGTGTCGAACTTGTAGGTATCTGTAAAAATCTTGTTTATCCAAGCCATGTTTTTTTTACTTAGGTCCTGGAAGTTATCTAGGTTCCCATTCTTTATAATTGTACTGAATGATGTGATGCCTTTCTGCGTCCATTGTTTAAACCTGCTGTCCTGAGTTGCGGGGATGAAGCTGGAGTTGTATGCGGGGCAACTCAGCAGTTTGATCTCTCTGTCTAAATTATTTTGCTTAACTACCCTAAACCATGTTTTCAGAGAGAAATTAATCCACTGATTTTGTCTATTGTATATTTATTTTACCATGTCCTTATTTCCCAAAACCGACTGTATGGGTGTCTCTGTAAAAGTAGTCTCGATGTCTTTCCATTTGGATTCGTATTCTGAATTGCACCAACACACCAGAGGTCTCAATTGGGCTGAAACATAATAATCTTTTAGGTTTGGTAAGGCCATACCCCCACAGTTCTTTGGTAACTGTCATGTTGTATATCTAGTTCTTGGTCTCTTACTGTTCCAGATAAACCTTGATTTCCGTTTATCCCATTCCCTAAACTGTTTAGGTGGGATTTCTATGGGCAGTGATTGGAACAAATACAGTAACCTTGACAGGATGTTCATTTTGATTTGATTGATCAATTCTACTACTAAGATCTAAGGGAAGTGAATTCCACCTGTCTAGGTCATCATATATTTTCTTGTTAATGTGATCGTAATTCATGCAATAAAGTTTGGGTGTATCTTTTTGTAAATTTACTCCAAGATATTTAATGGATGAAGAGGTCCAGGTGAAGTTATACCTACTCTTCAGCTCTTCCTGTGAGGTACAATTATATACTAGGGCTTGGGTCTTGTGTATGTTAAGCACCTACTGTACCCTGAATATGTTCCAAATGTTTGTAAAACATCCATCAATCTGGGTACACTTGAGCCTGGGTCTTTAAGGAATAACAGAACGTCATCAGCATACATGCATATCTTCTGTTCACTGCCTCTTATTGTTATTCCCTCTAAGGTTGGGTCCTATCTTATTGCCTGTGCTAATGGTTCGAGGTACAAGGAGAAGAGTGTGGGTGAAAGATTACAGCCTTGTCTTGCCCCTCACTCTAATTTTATCGTTCGTGTCAAATGTCCATTTATCTTTATTCTAGCGGTCGGACATGAATACAGTGTTTTGATGCACTGTATCACTTCTTTGTTGAAACCAAATCTTTCCATAACTTGGAATAGGTAATCCCATCCCACTGAATCAACTGCTTTTTCTGCATCGAGGCTGATTAGTATTGCACTTGTCTTATTCTGAGTAATGTGGTTCATGACATGTAGTGTTCTCCTTATATTGTCCTGTGTCTGCCTATTTTGCATGAAACCAGTTTGATCTCCGTCAATCAATTCTGGGATTATGTTCTCCATTCTTTTGGCTATTATTGATGCATATAGTTTATAATCTGTGTTAAGAATTGCGATAGGTCTATATGAACTGCATTCTTTCTTATCTTTACCCTCTTTTGGGATTACTGATATGATGGCCTCCCTCCATGACGGTGGGAGACCCCCCTCTCTCAGAGTCCAGTTAAAACAGGCCTTAAGTAGAGGTGCTAATTGTTCTCTGAAGGTTCTGAACCATTCTGAAGGGAAGCCATCAGTGCCTGGAGACTTGCTGACTTTTTGTTGAGATATTGCTTTATCAATTTCTTCGGTGGATATTTCTAAAGTTAGTCTATCATTTTGCTCTGTCCCAATTGAGGGGAGATCAAGTGAGTTCAAAAAGTGCCCTATTGTCTGTGCATCTGCCTTTTCTGGTTGCTTGTACAGATTTGTATAATATGATTCAAATGCATTCTGTATTTCATCTCATTTGCATGTGATCCTTTTTGTTTTGGGGTCTTTTATTTTGATAATGGTATTCTGTGCTTGTTGTTTCTTGAGTCTCCATGCTAGTAATTTGGTTGCCTTTGAGCCTGCTTCATAATATCGTTGTTTCGGGAACCTAAGCTTTTTCTCTACTTCTTCTCTATAAATCTGGTCTATTTCCCGTTTTACCTTTGGAATCTCTCGTAATATAAGAGGGTCTTTGTATTGACTATGAGATCGTTCTACATTTCTTAGGGTTTCCTGTAATTTCAGCAGTTTCTGTGTTTTAATCTTTTTCTTGAGAGATGATGTGGCTATGATCTTCCCTCTAATAACCGCCGTAGCTGCATCCCACAATGTAGCAGGAGATACTTCCCCATTATCATTATTCTCCAGATAGATGTTCAATTCTGTCTTTATTGATTCCTTGAATGCTGGATAATTCAGCATGCTTGTATTAAGTCTCCATATAGTATTTCTTGGTTTGCTATCAAGGTGTAGAGTTAGGTAAACTCCATTATGATAAGTCGCTCTGCCCTATCCTACAATCCTTAAGCCTGTGTCTATCTGCACTGTACATAAAAAAGTAGTCTAACCTGAAGTATTCAGTGTGGCGGGCTGAGTAAAAAGTATATTCCTTATCGGTCTTGTGGGTGTCACGCCATACATCGAGCAGTCCTTGATCCTGCAGTATCCTATTGATCTTTTTGGCAACTAGGCTCATTTTCCTATTTTGGATTGTGCTGTCCAATTTTGAGTTTAGAATTGTGTTAAAGTCCCCTCCACAGATAAGAATGCCAGTGGTGTCAAACACCTTCCCATAGAAGACCATGTCACTCCCTGGATAAATAATGTAACTTCCTTGTTATCCAGTTTACATTTATAAATCTACCCTCCTTGTCTTTTATTTCTGACATAAACTCAAAATTAACTGAATTTGGGATCAAGATTGCAACTCCCCTTCTACCCATTTTGTAATAAGAAAAAAATGTGTTCCTATATCACATTTTCTTGAGTTTCTCGTGTTCAGGTGTGGATAAGTGAGTTAGTTTCCTGCCAGAATAATATGTCAACTCTCGGCCGTTTCATCTTTGCTATTACCTTACTTCTCTTGATGGCACTCCCCAGTCCGTTGACATTGAGACATATGACCTTAAATTCCCGACGATGCATCGATATAAATAAAAAACCCTGTGCAACATATCTGCCTGCTTATCATGAACCTAAAAATGAACGAAAAATCAAGAACGATAATAAAGTAAACCAAAGTGGGAAAATATTTTGGTATTTGGACTCCCATGTCAGAGGACTGTCTCTTGCCTCTGGGGTTTGAGGGGATGAGCCTGTCCGCAGGATGGGCCCCTCGCTCAGATAGGAAAATGCGTGACGTAGTCACAAACAAGACCTGGTGGAACCGAAAATAATAAGGGCGCCTTTTTCGTCACGTATACACATCGGTTAATTACAAGTGAAAACTATATTGGTCATGCTTGCATATCATGAATCCTCCCCTTGATACGCCCTTCTGTCACCCCGTTGTCAATGTGTCATTAATCCTTAGCTAATATATATGTTATTAACGTGACGCTACTTAGTGTGTTCGTAAAGAACACATGCTTTTGGCTACTCACCCTTGTTCAGCATTGGGGGAAAATAGGGGATATATTTGACCTATTGTAATGTCAACCGTAAAAACCCAAAGACTTAACTGCTCGCGGTAACTATTAATTCTGTTAAATCCGATTCAGTGTCTTACATCTTCCCGTTGGAAATGCCTGAGTCTCTCTCGGATGTGAACGCCCTCTCGCCGAGATGGTTTCCCTCTTTCTCCATGACCCTGCTTGTCAACAATGATCCATGGGAGAGCTTGCTCGAATCTTTCCGCTGGTGATGTCGCCTTTCTCCTGGCGGTATACTCCACTGGGAAGCCCCTTGACTTCAGGTCCTCAGCCACCTCGTCTGCATGCTCGTATACCCTTCTCGAATACCCTTCTCTTTAAGTGCTTTCTTAATGGGGGTGTATTCTTTCCTTCTTTTCAGTATCTCTCACACGTAGTCATGATCAAAGAACACTCGTTGGCCTTGGAAGTTAACAGGCTTTTTCCAGGTTGCAAGTAAGACTTTCTCTTTGACTGAACCGTACTACTATGGATCTTGGTGGGGCGCCGCTGGGGGGTTTTGAGGCCAGAGCTAGGTGTGCTCTCTCGATTCCCAGGTCAGTGTTGTCTTCAAGTATGCCCTTGAATAGACCCTCCACGAAGTTGGCCAGAGAGTATTTTTCTGTGCCCTCTACTACGTTATAAAGTCTAATGTTGTTTCGACGTGAGAAACCTTCGAGTACTGTCACTTTTGCCTGTAGTGCGTGTTGGCTTTTCAGTGACTGTTCAAGTATTTCCTTGACTGCGGAGTTCCATATGTCCGTTTCCCCAATGTGCTGTTCTGCGTCCCCCCTTCTTGTAGATATGCTGTGAAGTTCTAATTTGTTTTCTTCCAGTTTCTGGATAATGTCCTTTTTGAACTCATTTAGTTATTTTCTTACATCTTCTCGAAGTTCCTCCTTCATCACCTCACGAAATGAGGGTTATTTTGCTGCTGCTATCTTATTTGCGCTAGCATTAGCCATTTCGGGTTCATCGACGATTAAATCTTCTGCTGTCTTGTTACGGGCTGTTGTTGTAGCTCTGCGACCTTTTCCTATTTTCCCCTTTTCCATTTTGCTTAAGTTATTATAATGCTCATAGTAAATGCTTGAATTTAGGGGGGGAAATACCCAACCGATGTGCAGTACGAAAAACTAGGCAGCCATTTCCTAAGTTGCGTCACCGGAAGCCAAGACCTGTTACTTTTGAATGATGTGTCTAATGTAGAGAACTGTGTTTAGTGTTTTGCAAAAACTGTGTTTTACAAATGCAAACTGAGTGTAACGCAGATGATGTGCTTGCGGTTTTGCAGACTTGGTCTGAAGATTAGGTACATGAGTTAATGGTTTCACTGAGTATACCTCAAGTACCACTTTTAGTGTGTAAGCGATTGTAAAAAACTGTCATTTTCAACCACAGTATAAGAGCCCTGAAATCTCCAACACCGGCATATATCCTTGCATGATTCTCTATGTCTAAGGAATATACTGTAGATCTGTCCATGCTTGCTTGAATGGGGAATCTGTCCAATTTAACACAACACACTGTGGCAATGTTCTGTTCTGTTCTGTGCTGTCACAAAAAACAGTAGATGGGACTTCTCTGTAAATATATGCAGTAAATTCATTTCCAAAGCATTGTTGATCCCTATGATATTTCCAATGAGAAACACTGTAGCAAATACATTTTCTGTATCTCTCCATTTTAGATAGAACAGGTTAAATATACAGTGGCAAGAAAACGTATGTGAGCCCTTTGGAATTACCTGTATTTCTGCATAAATTAGTTAGAAAATTTGATCTGATCTTCATCTTAGTCACAACAATAGACAAACACAATTCTTGTATTTTTCTTGTCTATATTGAATACATCATAAAAATTCATAGTGTAGGTTGGAAAAAGTATGTGAACCCGTAAGCTAATGACTTTTCCAAAAGCTAATTGGAGTCAGGAGTCAGCTAACCTGGAGTCCAATCAATGAGATGAGATTGGAGATGTTGGTTAGAGCTGCCCTGCCCTATAAAAAAACACTCACAAAATTTGAGTTTGCTATTCACAAGAAGCATTGCCTGATGTTAACCATGCCTGGAACAAAAGAGATCTCAGAAGACCTAAGATTAAGAATTGTTGACTTGCATAAAGCTGGAAAGGGTTACAAAAGTATCTCTAAAAGCCTTGATGTTCATCAATCCACAGTAAGACAAATTGTCTATGAGGTTTAGAAGAATCCTAGAGTGTCAGCTAAAGATTTACAGAAATCTCTAGAACATGCTAACATCTCTGTTGACGAGTCTACGATACGTAAAACACTAAACAAGAACGGTGTTCATGGGAGGACACCACGGAAGAAGCCACTGCTGTCCAAAAAAAGTCTCAAGTTTGTAAAAGAGCACCTGGATGTTCCACAGCGCTTCTGGCAATATATTCTGTGGACAGATTAAACTAAATTGTAGTTGTTTGGTAGGAACACAAAACACTCTGTGTGGAGGAAAAAAGGCACAGCACACCAACATCAAAACCTTATCCCAACTGTAAAGTATGGTGGAGGGAGCATCATGGTTTGGGGCTGCTTTGCTGCCTCAGGGCCTGGACAGCTTGCTATCATTGAAAGACAAATGTATTCCCAAGTTTATCAAGACATTTTGCAGGAGAATTTTAGGCTATCTGTCCACCAATTGAAGCTCAAAAGAAGTTGGGTGATGCAACAGGACAATGACCCAAAACACAGAAGTAAATCAACAACAAAATGGCTTCAACTGAAGAAAATATGCCTTCTCGAGTGGCCCAGTCAGGGTCCTGACCGCAAACCGATTTAAAATGCTGTGTCATGACCTCGAGAGCGGTTCACACCGTTCACATCCTAAGAATAATGCTGAACTGAAACAATTTTGTGAAGATGAATGGTCCAAAATTCCTCCTGATTGTTGTGCAGGTCTGATCCACAAATACAGAAAATGTTTGGTTGAGTTTATTGCTGCCAAAGGAGGGTCAACCAGTTATTAAATCCAAGGGTTCACATACTTTTTCCACCCTACACTGTGAATGTTTACACGGTGTGTTCAATAAAGACATGAAAACGTATAATTGTTTGTGTGTTATTAGTTTAAGCAGACTGTGTTTGTCTATTGTTGTGACTTAAAATTTGATATGATCTTCATCTATGACCAAATTATGTAGAAATCCAGGTAATTCCAAAGGGTTCACATACTTTTTCTTGCCACTGTAGAATATCCGAATGGGATAATTATGACTGGGATTTATCAGTACTTTGGTACAGTAGCAGTGTCTATACAATGTATACTCCAGTCGATACAACATAGCTGATGAAAAATATTATACCTGCTATATCATTGGTGCAATGATGCTGTTGTTAAGTTGAAGATTGGGTTGTTCCACCAATTGAGTACCTTTTGGGTGTAACTTTGTAAACAAAAATGTGTTATTTCACCTAATTTTAACATTCTGTCATAAAGCGCACATGTTCAACTTAATAAATAAATCACATCTCAAGAGGTTAAATAAAAAAAATACTATAGTAAGTTCTTATGAAGTGCCAAATAAAGTAACAGGGTTGACCGTAACAGGGTTGATGATTACATCTTAAATCAAAGGGAGGGGTAATTTAATTCAAGCTTACATTGATAAAACATTTCGGGCCTGTCTATCTATGGGTAACAAGGTTGACCTGTTAAGTTGACCGCTCAGTTCATCCACCACAAAACACTACAAAATGGCCAAAAAGAGGAGAACAAGCTCACCTGCTTTTAGCTATGATTTCACCATTTAATGTTCAATGTTTATTTTGAAAAAAAAGTAATAGTTTAAATCAAATCAAACTGTATTTGTGCCGAATACAACAAGTGTAGACTTTACCGTGAAATGCTTACTTACAGCCCTTAACCGACAGTGCAGTTCAAGAAGAGTTAAGAAAATATTTACCAAATAAACAAAAGTTTAAAAAAATTAAGTTACACAATAAAATAACAATAACGAGGCTATATACAGGGGGTACCGGTACTGAGTCAGTGTGCGGGGGGTACAGGTTAGTTGAGGTCATTTGTATATGTACTGTAGGTAGGGGTGAAGTGACAATGTATAGATAATCAACAGAGAGTAGCAGCAGTGTAAAAATCAAATGGAGGTTGGGGGTGTCAATGTAAATAGTCCGGTGGCCATTTGATGAATTGTTCAGCAATCTTATGGCTGAAGCTGTTAAGGAGCCTTTCACTCTGATACCGCTTGCCGTGCGTTAGCCATACCAGGCGGTGAAGCAACCGGTCAGGATGCTGTCGATGGTGCAGCTGTAGAGCTTTTTGAGGATCTGGGGACCCATGCCAAATCTTTTCAGTCTCCTGAGGGGGAAAATGTTTTGTCATGCCCTCTTCACAATTGTCTTGGTGTTTTGGACCATGAGAGTTTGTTGGTTATATGGACACCAAGGAACTTGAAACTCTCGACCCGCTCCACTACAGCCCCGTCGATGTTAATAGGGGCCTGTTCGACCCTCTTTTTCCTGTAGGACACGATCAGCTCCTTTGTCTTGCTCACATTGAGGGAGCACAACACTGCCAGTTCTCTGACCTCCTCCCTTTAGGCTGTCTCATCGTTGTCTGTGACCAGGCCTACCGCTGTTGTGTCGTCAGCAAACTTAATGATGGTGTTGGAGTCGTGTTTGGCCACACAGTCATGGGTGACCAGGGAGTACAGGAGGAGACTAAGTACACACCTCTGATGGGCCCCAGTGTTGAGGATGAGCATGGCAGACGTGTTGTTGCCTACCCTTGCCACCTGGGGGCGGCCATTCAGGATGTCCAGGATCCAGTTGCAGAGGGAGGGGTTTTGTGCAAATTGGAGTGGGTCTAGTGTATCCGGAAGGATGGTGTTGATGTGAATCATGACCAGCCTTTCAAAGCACTTCATGGCTACTAACATGAGTGCTACGGGACGGTAATATTTTTTTTTTTAAACTAGGCAAATCAGTTAAGAACAACGTCTTATTTACATTGACGGCCTAGGAACAGTTCAGGGGCTGAACGACAGAGTTTTACCTTGTCAGCTCGGGGATTCGATCTAGCAACCTTTCGGTTACTGGCCCAACGCTCTAACCACTAGGTTACCTGCAGCCCCATTTAGGCAGGTTACATTCGCTTCTTTGGGCACAGGTACTATGGTGGTTTGCTTGAAACATGTAAGTACTGTATTACAGACTCGGTCAGGAAGAGGTTGAAAATGTCAGTGAAGACACTTGCCAGTTGGTCCGGCATGCTTTGAGTACACGTCCTGGTAATTTGTCTGGCCCCACGGCTTTGTGAATGTTGACCTGTTTAAAGTTCTTGCTCACATTGGCTACAGAGAGCGTTATCACACAGTCATCCAGAACAGCTGGTGCTCTCGGTGTTGCTTGCCTCGAAGCGAGCATAAAGGGCATTTAGCTCATCTGGGTGGCTCCCGGCACTGGGCAGCTTGCGTCTGGGTTTCCCTTTGTAGTCTGTAATAGTTTTCAAGCCCTGCCACATCCGACGATCGTCAGAGCCGGTGTAGTAGGATTCAATCTTAATCCTATATTGATGCTTTGCTTGTTTGATGGTTCGTCTGAGGGCATAGTGGGATTTCTTATAAGCATCCGGATTAGTGTCCTGCTCCTTGAAAGCGGCAGCTTTAGCCTTTAGCTCGATGCGGATGTTGCCTGTAACCCATGGCTTCTGGTTGGGATATGTACGTATGATCTCTGTGGGGACAACGTCGTCCCAATGCCATTGGATGAATCCCGGAACATATTCTAGTCTGTGCTAGAAAAACAGTCTTGTAGCGTAGCATCCATGTCATCTGGCCACTTCCGTTTTGAGCGAGTCACTGGTACTTCCTGCTTTAGTTTTTGCTTGTAACTAGGAATCAGGAGGATAGAATTATGGTCAGATTTGTCAAATGGAGTGCGGGGGAGAGCTTTGTATGCATCTCTGTGTGTGTGGAGTAAAGGTGGTCTAGATTTTTTTTCCCTCTAGTTGCACATGTGACATGCCGGTAAAAATTTGGTAAAACTGATTTAAGTTTGCCTGCATTAAAGTCCCCGGCCACTAGGAGCACCGCTTCTGGATGAGCATTTTCTTGTTTGCTTTTGGCCTTATAGAGTTGGTTGAGTGTGGTCTTAGTGCCAGCATCGGTCTGTGGTGGTAAATAGACAGCTACGGATAATATAGATGAGAACTCTCTTGGTAGATAGTGTGGTCTAAGGCTTATCATAAGGTCCTCTACCTCAGGCGAGCAATACCTTGAGACTTCTTTAATATTAGACATCACGCACCAGATGTTATTGACAAATAGACACACACCTCCACCCCTCATCTTACCAGACGTAGTTTCTCTGTTCTGTCGGTGCATGGAGAATCCCGCCAGCTCTATATTATCCATATTAACATGTTAATTCAGTTCACGTAACAGGGTTGACATTAAAATGAAGGACTGACAGAAATGAATCACTAATAAGTAAATAAGTAATAATCTCCAGAAATGACTTTGTCAAATCAACAAAATGACTAGGGCATAACTAGGGCTTTACAATTATGGTGAAAACATGGAGAAATGTTAGGGTTAAATGGGTTAAAATCTTCCAAGAAGTCACAGAGGGACATGTCAAAATTACTGGACTTTGGAACTTTAGCAAGCTCTATGCAGTCAGGCCATCTGACCAAACTGGACAGTTCCTTGAACTTCATGGTATAGTTTCTGCTCTGACATGCACTGCCAACTGTGGGACCTTACACTGAGTGTACAAAACATCAAGAACACCTGCTTTTCCCATGGCCTAGACTGAACAGGTGAATCCAGGTGAAAGCTATGATCCCTTATTGATGTCACTTGTTAAATCCACTTCAATCAGTTTAGCAGAAGGGGAGGATACAGGTTAAATAATGATTTTTTTAAGCCTTGAGACAATTAAGACATGGATTGTCATTCAGAGGGTGAATGGGCAAGACAAAAGATTTAAGTGCCTTCGAACAGAGTATGGTAGTAGGTGCCAGGCACACCAGTTTGCGTCATGAACTGCAATGCAGCTGGGGTTTTTCACACGCAACAGTTTCCCATGTGTATCAAGAAGGTGTTCTTAATGTTTTGTACACTCAGTGTATATAGAAAGGTGTGTTTCTTTCAAAATCATGTCCAGTCAAATTACTTGGCCACAGGTGGACTCCAATTAAGTCATCTGAAAGATTATCAAAATAAAGTTGATGCACCTCAGCTCATTTTGGAGTGTCATAGCAAAGGGGTGTGAATACTTATGTAAATGAGATATTTCTGTATTTAATTTTCAATAAATTTGATAACATTTTTAAAAACATGTTTCACTTTGTCATTATGGAGTATTGTGTGTAGGTGGGCAAGAATATATATATATTTTAATCGTTTTTGAATTCAGGCTGTAACACAACAACATTTGTAATGAGTCAAGGGGTTTTGAATGAAGATTTCATATATTTTTTGTTAAATCCCCAATTTTGATCTTGTCTCATCGCTACAACTCCCCAATGGGCTCGTGAGGCGAAGGTCGAGTCATGCGTCCCCTAAAACATGACCCGCCAAACCACGCTTCTTAACACCCTTCCTGCACCAATGTGTCAGAGGAAACTTTCAACTGAAGACCAAGGACAGTGACTCTAGTGATTCATTGTCACTCTAGTGACAATGAGTCACTAGAGTGTGATGAGACATGTAAAGCCCCACGAGACAAACCCTCCCCTAACCCAGACGACGCTTTGCCAATTGTGCACCATCCTATGGAACTCCCGATCATAGCCAGTTGTGATACATAGTGACTCCTCTAGCACTGCGATGCAGTGCCTTAGACCACTGCGCCACTCGGGAGGTCCCAAATGAATACTTTCTGAAGGCAGCGTATCTCATGTGTATATGACAAATAAATAAACTTGAACTTGATAGTTCCATCTGTGCCACTGACTTAGTCTGGCTTTAATTCCAGTTTGTCTATGAATTAATAATTGATATGATGGATTCATGTCTCCATCTTAGGCCTAAATAGCATAATTAATGATATATGAGTGATACAGTATGGTCACATTTCATTTTGTCTGTTAAACCTACCCTTTGGAATGACTTCGATAGCAACAGTGAATCTATTTCATTTTTAAGTGGAGATCTCTCAACAATCATTCTAACGATAGCACAATTGGTAATAGTCAGTGACAAATATCATAGCTAAGCAGGCTTGGTTAAAACCAAGGGTTGGAACAGTTGAGGGAACAGAACCAAAAACCAGAAAATATAGGAATTATTTGAGGAACAGAACCCAAAATGGAAAAAAAGTGCTTTATCCTCTTCCGGAACTGAACTGTTATTTTAAAAGCATGGGAACCGGTTAATAACATTATTTTACATTCCTGGCATTTTTTTCCAGTCCCACAAAAATCGCAACACAGCGCCTATGCAAAGCCCTCACTCTCACTCAAAAACTTATTCCAGCGTCTGCCTGCCAGCTGGAAATCTGTGTCAGTGGGTGTGTGTGTAGGCTACCTTTCTCTCCCCTCTGAAGCATAGGTTACTGTAGCCTACAGACAACATTACAAGCATGATTCAGAAATTAGGGAGAGATGTTTAAAAGAATGGATTAACATTTTCAATGCTAGTTAAGGTTAATCACGTTTATTAACTTCAAAATGGTAAGATGTGTTTTAATTATTGTGCTGCTCTGCACACACAAGCATGTTAGCTAGCTAGCTAACGTTTGCTCTGGTCCAATGTTAAACCAACTCGGAAAGACATTCAAAGTTCCTCCATAGAAGACGCTCCTTCGTAGATATAATTCTGTGGGCCTAATTCAGATAATGCATGTCATAACAATATGCCCAACGCTTCAAAGCAAGCTTCCTCATCCTCTCTCACTCTCTCTCACCGGCAAAATTTCAGTTGCCTCTCGTGCCCTACAAAGTGACTGGCAGAACAGTGTGTGTGCTTGTCTTTCATTATGATTAAACCATGCTGTTACGGCAAAATACAATTTTCTCTTAACGACTTTCCTATATAGATTAAATCGCTTACCCACTCCATAGCAAGATGCTCTATCTGCACTGATTGGTAAAGTAAAGATCTGAAGTTGTTTTCAAGGTACAAATTCAACATATTTTATACAATTTGCTTATCATGATGATACTCTATAATCCTGAGGTTGTAATTTCACCCTCAAAACAACAGTTAATGATGAGAACTTTTTTCAAATCCATTATATTTTCCATGTAGATTCCACTTCACAATATGCTGACAAATTACGTTGAAACAACATTGATTCAACCAGTTTGTCCCCGGTGGGATACTACAGAAAATCCTTGGTATGGTGCTTGGACACTAACTGTAGCATGATCCTTACTGATACACTGACAAACTAACTCCTGTTCTGAATACATTAGATGAAATCTCCATTCAGTTATCACTCCATTTGGTTTTGTCAGTGAAGCTTTTAACAGTCAACATGTGCTTTGCACTTGGATGCAGTGGGAGATGCATGCCACCTGTTCCTCTGTGAGAGTGAACGTTTGTATTATAATGTATTTTTTTAAATCATGTTTGTAACACTTTCTATGAACCACTTCATAATTTATGTAGGCTTTTATAAGGTGACATTAGCTGTTACTAAAGATTATAGCAAGTATAATACACTATATTATTATATATTACACTATATCTACGAATATATAGTGCATAACGAGTCAAACATACTCTCTTGCAGCAAAAAAAATGTTGAAGAACACTGAATGTTCTTTACGGTCTCTACCTGGCTTTGGACTAACCCCAGTTACTCAGGTAGCGGTTTTGATTGAATAGTGCCCATAGTACTGTCTGAGGTTGTGGGACTATTGCCCAGTCCTCCCAAAGCAGGTATCTAATTCTCCTCTAGAAGCAGCCAAACTGTATTGACCAAGAACAGGATTTATCCCCAACTGGATCGCTCTCTTCTTTAATGGAGCCTGGGCTCCCTCATAGAGAGAGAGAGAGAGAATTCAAGGTACTCGGACCTAATGGACCCCACAAGCATGGAGCTGCAGTGGGCAATAAAAGGTATGCTGGGTCGTTAGTCTTAGGCAAGGCTGTTGAAACCATCCTGGCTAATGAAGTAAGGCTACACCAAGAGTCAACCATAGAGTGTAGGAATTAATGAAGCAACCCAAGGAGGGCATCCTTCCTCAGTGCATTCTTAAATTAGCAAACAGCTCAACGACAAAGCAAAGTTTTTTGTTTTTTTACAGCTATGTTCATAAAAAGTTTGTACAAATCGTGGTAAAGTCTTGTGTAGTCTAGAATACAAAGTTATGGAGGAAACAGGATTTGTAGTCCTGCGTAGTTTAATGCATTTATGCTTTAGAGTATTTATGAGCAGTTTTAAATATGAAAATGATATTGCTTTTTTTGTTGCTTCATCGCTTGCACAGTATTGAAGATACAAGTAACTAGATAAAGGTAACTTGTGAATATTTCACACAAGGGAATCTTAAAACTTGGACATTTAGTTGTTTGTGTATTAAATTTCTACTTCTTTGGTAGAAACGGCTGAGTCTTACTGCCTGGCTCAAAAATATCCAAGTACCTCAACTCCTTCATGGAGTTGAGCGCAGACTAGTTTTTTAAATAAACCTCGGACTCGTCGATACCTAAAAAATGTACATTCTTAAACCCTTTCCATGTACCTATGTTTTCCCTTTGTTGCGGTCCTTTCTTTGTTTGCTGAAATCCATACTCTTTAATTAAACGTTAATCAAATACAACCACTGACTGTTTCCTCAATGCTGTTGCTCTAAGAGGGCAACTCAGCATGCCCATGTGCTGACGAACATATTATGTGTTTACGGACATATTCAATCAATCCTTATCCCAGTCTGCTGTTCCCACATGCTTCAAGAGGGCCACCATTGTTCCTGTTCCCAAGAAAGATAAGGTAACTGAGCTAAACGACTACTGCCCCGTAACACTCACTTCCGTCATCATGAAGTGCTTTTAAAGACTAGTCAAGGACCATATCCCCTCCACCCTACCTGACACCCTAGACCCACTCCAATTTGCTTACCGCCCCAGTAGGTCTACAGACGACGCAATCGCAATCACACTGCACACTGCCCTAACCCATCTGGACAAGAGGAATACCTATGTGAGAATGCTGTTCATCGACTACAGCTCAGCACTTAACACCATAGTACCCTCAAAACTCGTCATCAAGCTCGAGACCCTGGGTCTCGACCTCGCCCTGTGCAACTGGGTACTGGACTTCCTAACGGGCAGCCCCCAGGTGGTGAGGGTAGGTAACAACATCTCCACCCCGCTGATCCTCAACACTGCGGCCCCACAAGGGTGTGTTCTGAGCACTCTCCTGAACTCCCTGTTCACCCACGACTGCGTGGCCATGCACGCCTACAACTCAATCATCAAGTTTGCGGACGACACTACAGTGGTAGGCTTGATTACCAACAACGACGAGACGACTTACAGGGAGGAGGTGAGGGCCCTCGGAGTGTGGTGTCAGGAAAATAACCTCACACCAAACGTCAACAAAACAAAGGAGATGATCGTGGACTTCAGGAAACAGCAGAGGGAGCACCCGCCTATCCACATCGACGGGACAGTAGTGGACAGGGTTTTAAGTTCCTCGGCGTACACATCACGGACAAACTGAATTGGTCCACCCACACAGACAGCGTTGTGAAGAAGGCGCAGCAGCGCCTCTTCAACCTCAGGAGGCTGAAGAAATTTGGCTTGTCACCAAAAGCACTCACAAACTTCTACAGATGCACAATCGAGAGCATCCTGTCAGGCTGTATCACCGCCTGGTACGGCAACTGCTTCGCCCACAACCGTAAGGCTCTCCAGAGGGTAGTGAGGTCTGCACAACGCATCACCGGGGGCAAACTACCTGCCCTCCAGGACACCTACACCACCCGATGTCACAGGAAGGCCATAAAGATCATCAAGGACAACAACCACCCGAGCCACTGCCTGTTCACCCCTCTATCATCCAGAAGGCAAGGTCAGTACAGGTGCATCAAAGCAGGGACCGAGAGACTGAAAAACAGCTTCTAATCTCAAGGCCATCAGACTGTTAAACAGCCACCACTAACATTGAGTGGCTGCTGCCAACATACTGACTCAACTCCAGCTCAGTTTAATAATGGAAATTGATGTAAAAAATGTATCACTAGCCACTTTAAACAATGCCACTTAATATAATGTTTACATACCCTACATTTCTCATCTCATATGTATATACTGTACTCTATATCATCTACTGCATCTTGCCATCTTTTTGTAATACATGTATCACTAGCCACTTTAAACTATGCCACTTTTATGTTTACATACCCTACATTACTCATCTCATATGTATATACTGTACTCGATACCATCTACTGCATCTTGCCTATGCCGTTCTGTACCATCACTCATTCATATATCTTTCCGTACATATTCTTTATCCCTTTACACTTGTGTGTATAAGGTAGTAGTTGTGGAATTGTTAGGTTAGATTACTCGCTGGTTATTACTGCATTGTCAGAACTAGAAGCACAAGCATTTCGCTACACTCGCATTAACATCTGCTAACCATGTGTATGTGACAAATAAAATTAGATTTAGATTTGAATCTCAATAAGGAAAGTCGGTGGTTATATTTGATTAACGTTTTATTAAAAACAAAGGCACACACCAACATAGGTACACGGTAAGGGTTTAAGAATTTTAACTTCTTAAGTATCAATATATAGCGACCCGAAGGAGTTGGAGGTTAATTAAAAAAACTATGGAAGAGTTGAGGTACTTGGCTAGCTAAAAGATAGACATGCAGAGGGAGGCTGTTATTCTCTAAAACTGGGCTAAACATGGAGGTTGCTCTATTGTGCTATTAACATGTTATCTTGCATCCATTTGCACTTTTCTTTGTAACTCCGGGTATTAGACAAGCTAGTCGTGGTGGAGCATTTACATTCACTTCTCTGAACGGTTGAGAAATAAGGCCTAATGACTTTTACAGCTTAACACACACACACATACAGACGGAGGTAATACCTTCAGGGTTCGGGCTAATCCGTGGTGCCTCGAGGCGGGATAAAAATATTCCTAGAGGCGGCTTTTCACAACAAGCTCCTAGGATCAAGTGCATGAATACATTACGGAGATAATTAAAGGAAATGTCAAATGGTGGCTGTATGGAGCATTATTAACGATGCCCTGGCCATGTTAAAGAATCCTGGGCTGAAGAGACGATGATCAATGTGTGTTTAATAGGTATCTGGTAGACTACACAGGCACTGACTGTAGTAAAAAAATAGTTTGTTTCACTGGGTTTGTCCCAGCTATTGACTGTGTGTGTGTGTGTGTGTGTGTGTGTGTGTGTGTGTGTGTGTGTGTGTGTGTGTGCGTGTGCGTGTGTGTGAGCGAGCATACGTGTTAAAGACAGACAACTGGCTGATAAAATGTGGGCCTTGTCTGAAGATAATTTATGAACTACAGTTATAGAGTGGGAAGGAGAGGTCCTCTCTAGAGGACTTGAAATAGATTAATAGCCTATCTTACTTTGTCATCAGAATAGTAGCATTGATTATTATTCCTTTACTCTGAGTGAAAGGAATGGTGGAATGCAAATATAACTGATCCAGGACACAAACTCAGAACCATCGGCACTATGACACAATGTACACCAGAAGGTGCATTGCTCAAGTGCAAAACGGCAGGGGATGTCATCTAGGATACTCATGTTAGCAATCTTCCGGTTACCAGCTCATTCCCCACTGGATTTCCCCCATCAGATTTGGGATTTACACCTGCAACTTTACAGTTGCTGGCCCACCTGTCCAACCTTTAGCCTAGGAAATAACAGAATTCTTATGCAGAAATGTCTTCTTCAAGTAGCCTACAGATCAAGGGGGGTTATTATGACACATTGAAACCATGTAAAATCTGATTTATAGATTGTTTATTAATGTTTAATTAGCCTACTGTAACCTATCAAGTGCATTGAAATGTCAATATTTTCCCAAAACTTTGATCAGTTGAAAGGTTACTACACACAATTAAGAGTTGCCCACAATAATTGATCATAGCTTCTATTCAGTCTACACCAGCATTGGGGCAGATTCGGACTGCCATGGATCTACACTGTGCAATATTTCAAGTATACAATAATATAACGGGCCAACCAGGACTCAGGGGTAGACGTAACATAGTAAATGTAAATCAGAGACACTCTAATTAGTATGATATGTTACCTTTCGTATGATATGTATTAATTTCTGGATGTTATTCATCCATTTTGTATGATATGTTGTGAATTACAATTTGTATCATATGTTATCAATTGCAATTCGTACAATACTTTACGAATTGAAATGTACAATAAATTTAAATTTGATCAAACATATGCTATGTTACGAATTCCAATTTGTTGTGGCTAATGTTAGCTAGGGTAGGGATTAAGGTTAGGAATAGGAGTTAGGTTAAAGGGTTTTAAGGTTAGGGTTAGCAAACATGCTAAGTAGTTGCAAAGTAGCTAATTAGCTAAAAATGCTAAAGATGAGATTCTAACTTTGGGTTGCTAGACATTGCCATTATAGCCCACCCATCCACCCCAACCAATTTAAGTAACCTACTGTCTTATGTAACCATATCAAATGTAACATAGGCTAACGTACTAATTGAGTGTACCAAATGTACGTTTACTATGTTATCTACTCTTCTGAGACCAGGCTGAAAGTGCAGTTATCAACATATCAATTTTTATAATCCTATCAATACATTTTGATATCCTGATCATTTTTACGCAGTGATGTCCCCACAGTTTTTCTGTCTGCTCAGATCTCTGGCGAAGACTGGCGCAGTTCTTTGGCTTCGGCAGGTGCGTCTGCCATACCGTTCCATCTTTTCTGCTTCTATCGTCTGCTTTAGCTACTTCACAGGGAATACGGAGACCTCCGCAAAATACTATTTTTAACATAATCTGCCAACATGAATGTGGCTCGGAGATAGGTCTGCGTTTGTGCTCATCTTTCGTACGGTTGCCGATTTGATTCATGAGCAAACTGTGTGGGTGTTGTTTTTGGGAAAGAGAAAACGACGTAGGCTATGAGACGCTTGCCTATTTAGTGCCTTCGTTCATTGCCTGTTTTTTCTTACACAGACTGTTTTTTTCGTACACTGACTGACCAGTGTTTCGGTTTAACCTGTATGAACGAGCTTGTGTTTCCGACATAAATCGGTGGAAAACGCGTCCGTGGCGGGTCAACTATTTATTATGGCTGAAAGAATTGAATTAGTGCACTGCTGGTCTGAATATATTTCAAGATAAGGAGAAAACGGCCGCTAGGTAAGGAAATTATCAAGCTTGGCATGTGTGGCCATGCCATTGAAACTGAAAAATCACTGAAACATTGTGTGGCTGGATATACATTATGATGGCAATGGTGACAATACAATTTACTTTCAATAAATTGTTCTTTGATTGGTAGCCTAATTCGTTTTCTTGGTGGGCCATCTATCTACCAAAGACATATGCCTATAGGCTTTGACATGAGGTGTTTCCTCTCAATTACAAACTCAATATAACAGCAACATAATATTAATAATAGATATTGGACATATAATGATTTGTGTGTTTGGTTTGATTAACGTTGATTGAGGATTGAGGAACATATAGCCTAGGCTACTCGCAGAAACTGCAAGCACTCACGATGTGTTTGCCATTGATACACATTTGTTGTTTTGTACAGTTCATTTCTGAAGCTATTTGACATATAGCCAGCCTAATGCTTGTTTGTCAGTTAAATGAGTTCTTGTATATTTCTTACCTCATCTTTCACATCTCTTTGTCCTTCCTATAGAACCCATAGGTGTTATCAACATCTATTGACATCACATCTAATTTTACCGTTTCAAATGTAACAAAGCATAGATGTAAAATTGTACATAGGCCTAATGGGGGGTTGCACTCAAAGCTGCATGTGCATTGAAAATTCATTGCATTGCCATGATAGAACCATTTAGGTGTTTCCAATGAGCTGCTGCTCAATGATACATTTTTCAAGGGACAAACGATGAGAGGTGGGTGGGTGCCTATTAGTTCAGTATGTTGAATATTTCTCTATGCAGAGAGATTCTGACTAACCTGCCAAGGTATGGCTCTGAATGAATGAGTCTGTCTGTTCATGCTTGGGGAACTAAAACAATAATCAAGTAATATGCATATTCTTCTATTGACTAAGTCAGTGGGAAGTCCTATTATTGTTATGAATGCAGAGGTGGTCAGTTTGGGTTGCCTTGCTGTTGAAATGCTGTGGTATTTGGTTACTTGCAGATACAGAGTAGAAGAGAGGGAGATGTGCTTCTTTTATGGGTTTCAATTGCTGTGGTACAGGAAGTGACACAACTCCTTATCATCTGTCATTCATCCTGCTACAGTTCTTTGGCTTATTTTTCACCAGCACATGTGGTGTCACATGATGTGAGTTCTATGTATGGTGACCAAACAGATGAAACCGTTTATTGAGCAGCTCAGGTTTCAAATAACTTATTCTACACAACTCCTATCACACAACAATCGTCAGCCCACAGTGAAGCCTATACAGTTTGCAAGGCTGTACTGTAGACCTACTGGAGAGGTGAAGCATGCAGAATTCTTCATGAGAAGGCGTGGAAAATCCAATTTAGGAGACTTCCAGCAGGAGAAAAGACCCAGTAAACATGAAAGCCTGGAGGAAATACTCCCTGAGACCTTACAAATCTGACATTACAGCAGCCAACACACAATTAGCCCATATAACTACACCACTAAAGCAGACTAGCCCGAGGATTATACCTTAAATGAGGTGTACATCATGTTTGAATCTGTGTGTGTGTTTGTGTGTGGGTGAGAAAGAGAGAGAGAGAGAGAGAGAGAGAGAGAGAGAGAGAGAGAGAGAGAGAGAGAGAGACAGTGCATTTGTGTGGTATCACATTTGTGTGTGTTTCATTCTTCAGTTCATTTGTGTCTAGTTTATTTGTATTTGGGAATCACTGCTCTACTGCAATTAACCTTAGTATTGCAATGCAGACCACGCAATGACCAGCCACTCGCCCTTGATCATGTACCTGTGGGGAATGGATTTCTCATCAAGCTCTCTAGATTCCCTCAGCATGTGGCAAGACATGCTGGTGTCGGTGAGACTAATTGATTGGATGGCACCCAATTCACAGGTCCAGGCTCCTTGGGCCTCAGAGGATATATTTGTCTCTGTGAAAGATGGAGCTGGGTCAACAGTTGTTCTCCTAATAGATTGGCGACTGTCTTGTCCCATATGCCAATGAGTGCTCCCTTGCTCGCTTGTATTGTTTGTTTCCATATCAGAATACACAGGATTCATTAATGCTGTTGCTCAATGGGAATGTTGAAACTGGATATTGAAAAAAAAACACGGTTAAGAGAAATGAACGGTTCCCACATTCAGTCCCAACATTCCATCACTCAATATTTCAATGTTGCCAATGTCAATTCCATATCCGTCTTCACTGCCTGTCCAAATTATGGCTAAGCACGAAAAAAGATACAGTATATTTGACGTTTTCATGAGGTGACATGAATGCTGAGTTTGGTGTTTTTGCTGTAATGACTGTCTCCTACAGGTCAGGCCTGTCTGTTCCGGCGTTTAGAGCTTATTGAATGAAAGTCTTATTCGTCCTTCTCTGCCAAAGATGACGTTACCATGGAAACAGCTTCTTCTGCTATCAATCATCGACTGTCTCGCAGGTAGAATTCTTTTTTTTTATGTTTAATGATTCTTTTGTAGGGACATTTACGATTTGAGTGTGACATCCGAAAAAGCTGGAACTCATGTCACAGCCAGAGTATATGAGTTAAACGTTCTGCTACATTGAAGAGTATGTCTTCCCCAGAATGTTTGGACAGTGGATCATTCCATGGTCCAAGATGGAGGATGGAACCCGGTGACTTGTTTATCCCTGTTGATTCTATGGAAGAGGAGGCCACTCTTACATGTGACGCTAAAGGAATCCCCCCTCCTCAATACAGGTAGGATTCTGACTTACTCACCTGGTTTGAATTTCTATATGACTACGACTACAACTATGACTACGTTTTACACCAGTGCCGCGGGGTCTACTGGTTTTCATCTTTGCTTTTCAATCAGCAACTCATTTACACCTGTGAAATTAGGTGTTTTGACTGTCTGGCCAATCAGGGACTTTAAAGGGTCAGGTTTATGTGGCGCTTCTCCCCTGCTCATGCTTTTCACATTAATAGCTTGTTGTTATTTTACAGAGGGGGGAAAAACCAGTTGCGCAAACAAAAACAAAAAGATGCATTGACTGTCAACTGTCTTTGCTGTGTCGTCCACACTACTCCAGCACAGCCGGTGTAAATGAGAAGAATAAAAGTGTTATTGAGCTCACACTACGTTCATAATCACATCTGGTTGGTATCTCCCCAGCTAAGATGAGGTATTTCCATTTTCTGATTAAAGGCGAGACGAGCGTGTTTAGCATTGCATCTCTTCAGGCTTGCTGTGCTCTGCACCACATGCCCTCAACACCTCCTCAGCTCCTCTCTTGAAGTGTAAATGGAATATACTGCTCCCTCCATTTTATCTTCTCTCGCACTCTCTCTCTCTCTCTCTCTTGCTTTCTCTCTCACTCCTGCCACTCATGCTCTCCTACCCCCAAAAAGGAAACAGGGTTTCTGAGATAAAATACATTGGTCTTGTGCTGCATATTTGGACTCATATAATCAATGAACATGTAAACAGTGTTTATTATATGAGATAAAGAGAAACTGAACTACATAATTCAAAATCAAATTCTATTTGTCACATGCTTCGTAAACGACAGGTATAGACTAACAGGGAAATGCTTACTTCCAAACAATGCAGAAATAATTTATTTAGAAAAATAGAAAAATAATAACACAAGTAATGTAACCATGCTGTTTATAATGCATTATGAATAGACTAATATGCTTTTATAGCACATGTTTAGTGCTGTGAGGGCTTCATCCCATAGTGCATTATAACTTACTTGCTATAAGCATTCATAACAGCTCACAGCTCAATTTAACAGCCTTTATATATGCCACAAGTCACCATCTGGGATCTAATACGATCCTCTGCCTTCCCCTGTTTGGCAAGAGCCCCAGGTCATCAAATCCTATCAATTAATTGCCATGATATAGTAGCGGGATTGATTGACTGAGTTTCAAGGTGCTTTACCTCTCAAATACTATGACTATTTTTTAAAATTACTTTTCTGGTTAAAAACGGTTTATGTGGAGTCACCAGTAGTCATAAACATCAATTGTAGTCCCAAAATTGAATAAAAAGTGTAAGTAGGATAACTTTGGTCATAAAGTCAGTATATTCCAAAACGGAGATTTGCGAGATTTAGGAAGTGAATGACGTTAACGTTTTCCTTGGACTTGATACCAGCTTTGATTATTGTCCTATTTTCTATGAGAATGCAGAAAGGGTGCAATGAAAGGAATGTGTGAAAGCATTGCTGTGTGGGTAGTGTGAGTTTGCACCTGCTGTGGTGTTTCATGGTGCTAATGTTCTTATTTAAAGAGAGAAGAACTGAGCATATTATACCAATCGAAAAATAACAAGGTGCTACTGTTTGTGACTATAGTATGTGCATTTTTGACCAATAGGCCTCGGTGGAGAGTGGAAACAATGTATTTGAGAGTTTGTCTTAAGTGGATGGGATATCCATATCAACCGTAAAACTGTAATAACACTAAATATTATGAATGCATTTGCATATTATTAAAAGGACATGACACACAATTTAAGTTTGTCGGATATCTTTAAACTCCAAAATAAGTCTGTCAAGATGAGTCCACATTCCCTTGCCATCCGAAGGTGTAGGTCCAACTACAGTATACAGTATGTGTCCAATTGAACGGAAAGGATAACGCAAATCTGGTAATGATATGGTTCTTAGTATTTCATTTGGGATTGTGGGATACAGCTGGACCTACAAAGTAGATGGCCTGGGACATGGATTTATCTCAACAGGGATTCTTCTTATTTAGCTTAGCTTGAATATTTACAAATTGTTATAAATAATTATGGATATTGGTATGTACTTCAAATATTGACATAGTAAAAACTCATGCACAGTATGTCCCTTCATTTGAAATGACAAAACAACAAAAGAAACAAACAAGCCTAAACCGTACCTACCTGTATATGTTATTTTTTATCATTGACCTCAGAATAACAATAAACTTTAAGTACCGTCCAAATAACGGTTGCTGCCTTTATTGAGTTTTAGTGTTCAATTTGCTCCCATAAATCCACTGTGGTAAATAGATAGAGATGTTTTGTGAATATTGCCAGCAGCTGATGGTATTTCTGCCCTCACAGATGGTCACTGAATGGAACTCTCATAAATCTGGAGTTGGACCACCGGCGTCGGTTGTCTGGGGGCAACCTCATCATAAGAAGTCTGGACCGCTACCAGGATGGGGGAAGGTATCAGTGTACAGCCTATAACACAATAGGAGCCGTTCTCAGCAGAAGAGCAAGCCTACAGTTTGCCTGTAAGTTAAGAACAGGCCATAATACTGCCTCCTGACACACTGCATTATTACATTGTCACCATTGATAATAACACACCATACCTTATAATGCTTTACATGCAGGTGGTTCATAGGGGGAAATGAGTGTCATCAGTGCTATATTTATATTCTTAGATGTCATAAATTGACCTGTTTCTCTTCTAGACTTGGATCATTTTAAACTCCACACAAGAAGTGCGGTGTCAGTTCGAGAAGGACAAGGAGTTGTGTTACTCTGTGGAACACCCACGTCCTCAGGAGGTATTGAATTACTTTTGTTATCTTCTTTTGACACTTGACAGTCCTATATGAATCCACACGGCATTTCAACTATACTTTAGCACTACTACTTAAGCATGATTTTGCATACAATTTAATCAGTGCTTTTGGTGCAATTATTTCAACTGATAGCACAAAACTCAAACAGTCAGAAATGTCCAAATCGTTACATATAGGTAAATTCCACACCAGTTTGGGCTAAAGATAGTCATGATGTTTTCGATCTTCCTCTAATAAAATCCATACGAAGGTTGTTTGGGGGGAATTAAGAAATATTTAAATAAAGTTGGAACATCTGTGAGATGTTGTTGTTACCCAGGTCTCCACTACAACGATTAGTCTGTAGATGCTACAAAGTAAGTCTTGGTGTCTTTTCAGAACTTACCGTGCGCTCTGAAATATGAGTAGTGTTTACATTAAGAATGCAATTTATTTACTTTAATATATAGATAACATAAATATAACATATTTAACATATATAACATCTGAGAGCAGTGTGTAGGTATATGGATGTTGACTGTGCGTAGGTGTTGGCACTGAGGAAGAAGTCATTTGATGGTAGGGGTTGTCTCATGACACATCCCTTTTTGTCCTCTCCATCCCTTTGGGAGCTTTGCTCAAAACACGTGACGGCAGGTATAAGGGGTTATACCACCCTTTATAAAGCATAGCATTTTGGGAAATTGACATAGTGCACTATGTCACATTTGGCTATAAACCCTATATAGGGAGTGGTTATGTCACCCTTTATACACAAATCAAATCCAAATGAAATCCATCACAAAGACACATTGTCTTTATGGCTGTGTTTACATGAGTGGCCCAATTCAGATCTTTTTTACACTATTAACCTGTGAATGTGAAGTCATACTTCCGGATCAGGTCATCTCCCGGGTCTTTTCAAGATTATATCATAAAATGTATGAAAATACGGTCATTTAAGATATATACAATTATAATAGTATTTGTTTACTGATTTACTCACACCCAATGCCTTTCATCAAAATATTTGAATCTCAAAAAGTAAGACACATCGTTGAAAATTAGAAAAGGTTTGCAGCGTTGTTAGCATGCTGGAGCGCGCCTGCTCAAGCTGAGGACCTACAGGATGGTAAGAACCCGTTAGCTGCAGGCAATTTGATGTGTTTCATAATAGATGATGCTTTTTTTGTGAATGTTGCCACCCAGTACTTTTTGAAAATGTAAAAAAATATATGTTTCTGAAGACTGGCAAGCTGTCGAAACACCTTTAAGCAGTTGTTGTTTATGTCTGTAGTTCAAATTAAAGAGTTGTAACTTTTTGGCTTCGTGCTTTTTCTTGGGCGTCAAATTCGTATATATTTTTTTCTAAACACATATGCATTTTAATATATATCTTAAATGTGCACGTTTTCATGGATTTGAGGATGCATTTTTGAAGCCCATTCTTACAAAACAAGGATCCCAGAAGTAACAATTAGCGTCACTTTCATAGGGTATTGGTGTTTTGACAAATCACATCAGATCTTTGCCAATTGGGCAAAAGATCAGAACTGGGCTGCCTGTATAAATGCAGCATTTGTGTTCTTGGTTTAAAGTTTTGAATGTTACGTCATATCAGTAGTTGGCTAAATCTCCCCCTCATTTACCTTTCTAGACCTTAGTTATTCATGGGTCTTCAATGAATACCCATACTTCGTCCAGCAAGACAACCGGCGCTTCGTATCTCAGGAGACTGGCAACCTGTACATCGCCAAAGTGGAGCCCTCAGATGTGGGCAACTATACCTGTGTGGTGATGAACAGCATCACAAAGAGCAAAGTTCACAGCTCACCCACATCTCTGGTCCTGAGGAAAGACGGTAAGCTTATTCATCAGAAGACCTTGCATAATGATTCATAACATACAGATAGCAGGCATTGTAGGTAGGCATTCATTTGAGCCAACTTTTTTGTAGTATAATAAAAATGGACTTTTATTTGGAAGACACCTTAAACATGATGTTGAATAAATGTGTTATGAATGTGGGTTGAAAGATACGGCGACATTCATGAAGGTGTCATGACTGGTTTCATAAAGGCGTTATGTATAGTATACCTCCTTCGTATAAGCTAACATTGTGATTACCTGATATGCATTGTTTAGTTGCCAGGCCATGTTCATTATGTAGGCTTTATCACCGATGATCCAGGTGCCTTATTTTCTTACTCTGCTTTTTAAACAACTGCCTGTACTTGGAGGAATCCAAAGAACTGTTCCTTATAGCTACAGTATCTCTGCAGCTCTTCACGCTTTTGCAGAAAGTAAACACTGCCTTTGGGTTGAATTAAACATTTAAATATTAACCATACATTCAAAATCAGCCAGACCCTCAAGAGATAACCTTAGTGTATTCCACCCAGGAACGGAGGCTTTAAATGATTTGATGCTGTTATTTCGCTACTCTCCCTCGAATGCATGCTTAAAGCTGCAATATGTAACTTTTTAGGGCGACCCTGACAAATTCATTAAAAATAAGTGTAAGAAGTTGTAGATCTGTCGTCCTATGTGCGCTATTTCTATGCTTCCTGTTCTTAAGCGTCATTTCTGCCTCTTTTACTTTAGTTTTTGCACACCAGTTTCAAACAGCAGAAAATATTTTTGCTTATGGAAAATATATTTCACAGCAGTTTAGATGGTACAATGATTATATACGCTATACTTGCTTGATTTGTCACATAAACTGAAATTAGGTGAACTATTAGAATTTCTGCGACCAGGAAATGATGGAGCGATTTCTTCATAGTGTATCTTTAAGTGGAGTAGTAGTTTAGTTCACCTAAGAAATAGTGTTTATGCATGTATTTTTTTTCTGTTAGTTTTACAATGCTTTTGTTGGGCCTCACAATGCAAGGTAGCATAGCTTGTATGTCATGAATAATGGAAGCATGAACAACAACTACTTGTACTTGTACGTCATAGGAGTAATGGGAGAATACGAGCCGAAAATAGAAGTTAATTTCCCCGACACCGTACCAGCAGCAAAAGGATCAGTGGTTACGCTGGAGTGTTTTGCTCTTGGGAAGTAAGCTGTATTTCTTGGAGCATGTTTTCAATCTTCCCTCTTCTTTCACTCACTTAAAGCATTTTGGGATTTTTATAGAGAAGTGTCACTAGGGCAATTATGTTTGTTCGACTGTGGCATCGCTCTATTATTCGTCAGAACAGCCTTTGAATGCAATGATTGTCAACGTCAGTTTGTGAAGGGCCACATGCATACTTTCTTCAAATGACTTTCTTTATTTAATGGATAGAATACGAAAATGAGTTGCATAAAATCTCGTTAGATATGGTCTAACAGAGAAGATGTGGAGTCGACACTCTAGATCTCTAACATGTTTTGCTTTCTGTCTTTCCTAGCCCTGTCCCTGAGATTACTTGGAAGAGGGCTAATGGAGTCCCGTTCCCCAGCAAAGTGAAGATGAAGTACTCCAATGCCGTCTTGGAGATCCCCAGCTTCCAACAAGACGACACGGGGGGCTATGAGTGTGTGGCCGAAAACAAGATGGGGAAGAACATCGCTACAGGCCGATTGGCCTTCCATGGTACTGTCACCCTGTGGGATCGCAAATATAATTTTAACCATCAGGCGAGTCAGTTAAAAACACCCCTTTTTACAATGACAGCCTGATAAGTGGCTAGAGGCAAGTGCAGCAATAAATCATGAAAATGTACAGTATATGTACAATAAAGTTACAAAACAAGACCCCCCCCCCCCCCCCAAAAAAAAAGTACATTTTATTTCACCTTTATTTAACCAGGTAGGCTAGTTGAGAACAAGTTCTAATTTACAACTGCAACCTAGCCAAGATAAAGCACAGCAGTGCGACACAAACAACAACACAGAGTTACACATGGAATAAACAAGTGTAACCGATGTGAAATGGCTAGCTAGTTAGCGGTGGTGCACGCTAATAGCATTTCAATCAGTGACGTCACTTGCTCTGAGACCTTGAAGTAGTGGTTCCCCTAGCTCTGCAAGGCCGGGGCTTTTGTGGAGCGATGGGTAACGATGCTTCGTGGGTGTCAGTTCTTGATGTGTTCAGAGGGTCCCTGGTTCGAGCCTGGGTATGGGTGAGGGGACGGACAAAAGTTATACTGTTACACAAGCGTACAGTCAAAAACGCAATAGGAAAAAAAATAAAGTCTATATACAATGTGTGCAAATGGCGTGAGGAGGTAAGGCAATAAATAGGCCATAGTAGCAAGTAATTACAATTTAGCAAATTAACACTGGAGTGATAGATGTGCAGATGATGATGTGCAAGTAGAAATACTGGTGTGCAAAGAGCAAAAAAGGTAATAAAAACAATATGGGGATGAGGTAGGTAGATTGGATGGGCTATTTGCAGATGGGCTATGTACAGCTGCAGTGATCATTTAGCTATTTTAGCTGATGTCTTCAGCGATCTTTGCAATTCATTCCAGTCACTGGCAGCAGAGAACTGGAAGGAAAGGCGGCCAATGGGGGTGTTGGCTTTGGGGATGACCAGTGAGATAACCTTCTGGAGCGCGTGCTACGGGTGGGTGTTGTTATCGTGACCAGTGAGCTGAGATAAGGCGGAGCTTTGCCTACCAAAGACTTATAGATGACCTGGAGCCAGTGCGTCTGGCAACGAATATGTAGCAAGGGCCAGCCAATTAGAGCATACAGGTCGCAGTGGTGGGTGGTATATGGGGCTTTGGTGACAAAACGGATGGCACTGTGATATACTGCATCCAGTTTTCTATTTTGTAAATTACATCACCGAAGTCGAGGATCGGTTGGATAGTCAATTTCACTAGGGTATGTTTGGCGGCGTGAGTGAAGGACGCTTTGGTGCGGGATAGCAAGCCGATTCTATATTTAATTTTGGATTGAAGATGTTTAATGTGAGTCTGGAAGGAGAGTTTACAGTCTAGGCAGACACCTAGGTATTTGTAGTTGTCCACATATTCTAAGTCTGAACCGTCCAGAGTAGTGATGCAAGTCGGGCGGGCAGGTGTGGGCAGCGAACGGCTGAAAAGCATGCATTTAGTTTTAATAGCGTTTAAGAGCAGTTGGAGGCCACGGAAGGAGTGTTGTATGGCATTGAAGCTCGTTTGGAGGTTTGTTAACACAGTGTCCAAAGAAGGGCCAGATGTATACAGAAGGGTGTCGTCTGTGTAGAGGTGGATCAGGGAATCACCCGCAGCAAGAGCGACATCGTTGATATATACAAAAGAGTCGGCCCGAGAATTGAACCCTGTGGTACCCCCATAGAGACTGCCAGAGGTCCTGATAACAGGCCCATCACAATTCAAAAGGACAAAAACACATGGCAAGAACCCAACAAACAGTAAAAACAATCCATATATGGTCAGCAATCATTTGTTAGGACATCAAATACAACAAGCATACCATCCTACTTTCAAGAGGGACGGATTTATCCATGTGTAAAATGTTCACTACATTTTACAACCATGAACACACACTATTGGTCATTATGAAAGCTGTGCTATATTCAAGATAATGCACAGGCTCTCATGCCATCATTATATTGCTGTTGCTACTTCTCATTGGCAAAGTACAGCCACTGTTGGTATTATAATGTAATAATATATTGTTTGTTTATTGATTTTACACTGAACAAAAATATAAATGCAACATTCAACAATTTCAAAGATTTGACTGAGTTACAGTTCATATAAGGAAATCCATCAATTGAAATCAATGAATTAGGCCCTAATCAATGGATTTCACATGACTGGGAATACAGATATGCATCTGTTGGTCACAGATACCTTTTTTTTTTAGAGTAGGGGCGTGGATCAGAAAATCAGTCAGTATCATGCAGCGCAACATCTCCTTCAAATGGAGTTGATCAGGCTATTCATTCCTTTACACTTGTAAAGGTAGTTGTTGTGAAATTCTTAGATTACTTGTTAGATATTCCTGCACGGTCGGAACTAGAAGCATAAGAATTTCGCTACACTTGCATTAAATCAAATCAAATCAAATTTTATTTGTCACATACACATGGTTAGCAGATGTTAATGCGAGTGTAGCAAAATGCTTGTGCTTCTAGTTCCGACAATGCAGTAATAACAAGTAATCTAACTAACAATTCCAAAACTACTGTCTTGTACACAGTGTAAGGGGATAAAGAATATGTACATAAGGATATATGAATGAGTGATGGTACAGAGCAGCATAGGCAAGATACAGTAGATGGTATCGGGTACAGTATGTACAAATGAGATGAGTATGTAAACAAAGTGGCATAGTATAGTATAAAGTGGCTAGTGATACATGTATTACATAAGGATACCGTCGATGATATAGAGTACAGTATATACGTATGCATATGAGATGAATAATGTAGGGTAAGTAACATTTATATAAGGTAGCATTGTTTAAAGTGGCTAGTGATATATTTACATCATTTCCCATCAATTCCCATTATTAAAGTGGCTGGAGTTGAGTCAGTGTCAGTGTGTTGGCAGCAGCCACTCAGTGTTAGTGGTGGCTGTTTAACAGTCTGATGGCCTTGAGATAGAAGCTGTTTTTCAGTCTCTCGGTCCCAGCTTTGATGCACCTGTACTGACCTCGCCTTCTGGATGATAGCGGGGTGAACAGGCAGTGGCTCGGGTGGTTGATGTCCTTGATGATCTTTATGGCCTTCCTGTGACATCGGGTGGTGTAGGTGTCCTGGAGGGCAGGTAGTTTGCCCCCGGTGATGCGTTGTGCAGACCTCACTACCCTCTGGAGAGCCTTACGGTTGAGGGCGGTGCAGTTGCCATACCAGGCGGTGATACAGCCCGCCAGGATGCTCTCGATTGTGCATCTGTAGAAGTTTGTGAGTGCTTTTGGTGACAAGCCGAATTTCTTCAGCCTCCTGAGGTTGAAGAGGCGCTGCTGCGCCTTCTTCACGATACTGTCTGTGTGAGTGGACCAATTCAGTTTGTCTGTGATGTGTATGCCGAGGAACTTAACTTGCTACCCTCTCCACTACTGTTCCATCGATGTGGATAGGGGGGTGTTCCCTCTGCTGTTTCCTGAAGTCCACAATCATCTCCTTAGTTTTGTTGACGTTGAGTGTGAGGTTGTTTTCCTGACACCACACTCCGAGGGCCCTCACCTCCTCCCTGTAGGCCGTCTCATCGTTGTTGGTAATCAAGCCTACCACTGTTGTGTCGTCCGCAAACTTGATGATTGAGTTGGAGGCGTGCGTGGCCACGCAGTCGTGGGTGAACAGGGAGTACAGGAGAGGGCTCAGAACGCACCCTTGTGGGGCCCCAGTGTTGAGGATCAGCGGGGAGGAGATGTTGTTGCCTACCCTCACCACCTGGGGGCGGCCCGTCAGGAAGTCCAGTACCCAGTTGCACAGGGCGGGGTCGAGACCCAGGGTCTCGAGCTTGATGACGAGCTTGGAGGGTACTATGGTGTTGAATGCCGAGCTGTAGTCGATGAACAGCATTCTCACATAGGTATTCCTCTTGTCCAGATGGGTTAGGGCAGTGTGCAGTGTGGTTGAGATTGCATCGTCTGTGGACCTATTTGGGCGGTAAGCAAATTGGAGTGGGTCTAGGGTGTCAGGTAGGGTGGAGGTGATATGGTCCTTGACTAGTCTCTCAAAGCACTTCATGATGACGGATGTGAGTGCTACGGGGCGGTAGTCATTTAGCTCAGTTACCTTAGCTTTCTTGGGAACAGGAACAATGGTGGCCCTCTTGAAGCATGTGGGAACAGCAGACTGGTATAGGGATTGATTGAATATGTCCGTAAACACACCGGCCAGCTGGTCTGCGCATGCTCTGAGGGCGCGGCTGGGGATGCCATCTGGGCCTGCAGCCTTGCGAGGGTTAACACGTTTAAATGTCTTACTCACCTCGGCTGCAGTGAAGGAGAGACCGCATGTTTTCGTTGCAGGCCGTGTCAGTGGCACTGTATTGTCCTCAAAGCGGGCAAAAAAGTTATTTAGTCTGCCTGGGAGCAAGACATCCTGGTCCGTGACTGGGCTGGATTTCTTCCTGTAGTCCGTGATTGACTGTAGACCCTGCCACATGCCTCTTGTGTCTGAGCCGTTGAATTGAGATTCTACTTTGTCTCTGTACTGGCGCTTAGCTTGTTTGATAGCCTTGCGGAGGGAATAGCTGCACTGTTTGTATTCGGTCATGTTACCAGACACCTTGCCCTGATTAACATCTGCTAACCATGTGTATGTGACCAATGAAATTTGATTTGATTTGATTGTGGCCTATGGAATGTTGTCCCACTCCTCTTCAATGGCTGTGCGAAGTTGCTGGATATTGGCGGAAACTGGAACACGCTGTTGTACATGTCAATCCAGAGCATCCCAAACATGCTCAATGGGTGATATGTCTGGTGAGTATGCAGGCCATGGAAGAACTGGGACATTTTCAGCTTCCATGAATTGTGTACAGATCATTGCGACATGGGTGATGGCGGCAGATGAATGGCACGACAATAGGCATCAGGATCTCGTCACGATATCTCTGTGCATTCAAATTGCCATCGATAAAATGCAGTTGTGTTCTTTGTCTGTAGCTTATGCTTGCCGATTCCATAACCCCCCTCCGTCACCATGGGGCACTTTTTTCACAATGTTGACATCAGTAAACCGCTCGCCCACACAACTCCATAGACTGTCTGCAATCTGCCTTGTACAATTGAAACCGGGATTAAGCCGTGAAGAGCACACTTCTCCAGCATGCCAGTGGCCATCGAAGATTAACATTTTTCCACTGAAGTTGGTTACGACGCCGAACTGCAGTCAGGTCAAGACCATGGTGAGGACGATGAGCAAACAGATGAGGTTCCTGAGACGGTTTCTGACAGTATGTACAGAAATTCTTCGGTTGTACAAACCCACAGTTTCATCAGCTGTCCGGGTGGCTGGTCGCAGATAATCCCGCAGGTGAAGAAGCCGGATGTGGAGGTCCTGTGCTGGCGTGGTGACACGTGGTCTACGGTTGTGAGACCGGTTCGAATAACTGCCAAATTCTCAAAAACTACGTTGGAGACAGCTTATGGTAGATAAATGAACATTAAATTCTCTGGCAAGAGCTCTGGTGGACATTCATGCAGTCTGTGGCATTGTGTTGTGTGACAAAACTGCACATTTTAGAGTGGTCTTTTATTATCCCCAGCACAAGCTGCACCTGTGTAATGATCATGCTGTTTAATCAGCTTCTTGATATGACACACCTGTCAGGTGGATGGATTATCTTGGCAAAGGAGAAATTCTCACTAACAGGGATGTATGGAACATTCCGGGGATATTTTATTTCAGCTCATGAAACATGGGACAAACACTTGTTGCATTTATATTTTTGTTTAATGTGCATTGTTGTTATCTGTAAGCATTGCAGGCAACTCTGTTTTTGATTTTCAGTTATCATTCTGGTAGAAAACATTTCCAGTTGGGACAGACAGTCTCACATTGGAAGTATATTTGGCAATACTTTTACTAAAATTATTTCATTTTTTTATGCCTGGATTGCTTCTGCTTCCTCTCCTTTTCTTTCCCATGGTCTCATGGCTGAGGCAAAATAACACTTTCCTAATTGGAGTTGACAGAATGTTAACAAGTGACAATGGTGTTAAAAGACTTTCTGCAAAAGCTCCTTGAAACCCAGTTTGGTGCTGGGAATAGGTCAGAGGTGAGTTTGGCTGTGAAACCAATTTTAATTATGATCTCTACAGTCTGGGAGCGTTGCAGGTGAAGAGTTTGTGTCATCTCTGTAAGAATTCCCTAATCTCTAGTGCATTCAAGTACATGATAGCGCTGCTTACAGAGGGTGACACAGTTTGAACAGAGAATTGCACATTGTTCCTCACTGTGAAGCCAAGTGCATGTTTGTGTTACTAAAGATAGCAGATACAGTAGATACTGCCCCTTTGCAGTGAAAGGGACATTGTCCTGTGTAGGGTGCAGCTTTCGGATGGGACGTTAAACGGAAGTCCTGACTCTCTGTGATCACAAAAGATCCCGTGGCACTTATCTTATGAGTAGGGGTGTTAACCCCGGTGTCCTGGCTAAAATTTACAATCTGGCCCTCATACCACCATGGCCAGCTAATCACCAACAGCTTTCCGTTGACTCATTCATCCCCTCCCCTCTCCCTTGCAATTCTTCACCATGTCGTTGTTGTAAAAGAGAATGTGTTCTCAGTCAACTTACTTAGTAAAATATGGGTTAAATAAATGTAATAAATAAATAATACAGTAGAGTTTTGTCTGTTTTGCAAAAAAAAAGTGTTTAGGATTTGCATTTAGTGTATAAACAATGAGAAATTACTAACTGTAAGAAAAGGTTATTGTTTTGGCCATGTGGATCCCAGTTTTGCTCACGTAGATCCCAGTTTCCTTAACAGTGTTCAAGCAGTCGAGAAAAACTGTAAGAGGACTTCCCCTTTAAAACCCTCTACTAATATGCAGTCAGTCATTGACATGGAGTATTTTTGATCTTTCATAGCCAAACCTCAGTGGATTCAGACCATGAGAGACACAGCCCTGGCCATAGAGGAGAGGCTTCACTGGGAGTGCAGGGCCAACGGGAAGCCCAAACCCTCCTACAACTGGCTGAAAAATGGTCAAGTGCTGATCACTGAGGTAAACCCCACCTTCCCACCATCTCTCATGAGTTCTTTGTCAGTCTTACAGAAAGGAAGGCGCTAGCACACTGAACATTTCACAATCGAATCCAACTTTTAGGAGTATAAGCAATATCCAGGCACCTTCCTTATATTGAAACATTGCTTTTGCACCTGTGACATGGGTGTGCATGGAGAGAGATATTGCGTGTGTGTGAGAGAAAGATAGCGTATCAGACTCTCGACAAGCTGCTCCATTTCAAGAGAACAGGCAAACACTCTCCATTATTCATAGCCCATGTTCAGGCTTCTGCGAATTGAGTTAATCTACTGTGAAAAGTACACGACAGCAAACCAAACTTAAGCCCCCAAAGAAGTGCATCTAGATGTTTCTAGCACATGCACTTTTCTACCACTTTGTTATTGTTTACATTAGCTGGATATTTTGTTTAATTTTACTACTTACCAAAATCCTCCTAATTGTTATTTTTACTGTGATAAGTGTGTTTTATTATATTATGTTCATATGACCTTAACATTTACTTGAAACTCCACATGCTACTTGTGTCTGTGTCTTGTCAGGAGAGGGTCTACGTTGACAATGGGGTCCTGTTGATCTCGTCTTTGAACCTGTCTGATGCCGGGATGTACCAGTGTGTGGCTGAGAATAAATACGGTGTCATCTATTTCAGCACTGAGCTCATGGTTTTAGGTATGGTGGCTTTTATCCATTTCTTAAACATTGTGTGACTGTCTAACAAATCCAAAAGATCATATTACTGTTCTTTGAAAGGTTAGAAGGATTCGATAATAATGGGGTCAATAATAATGTTTTTTACGTTTCCTGTGTCCCTTCAGCCTCTTCTCCAGACTTCACTGGTAACCTGCTCAGAGCCCTGCTTAAAGCCAAGGCCGGCACCATAGTGACTCTAGAGTGTAAGCCCCAAGCCTACCCCACCGCTAGCATCCTGTGGAAGAAAGGCAACCAACCCATCCATACCAATGACAGGTAACGTCTTACAGTACATTCTATATATGGTTCGATTCCCCCTTCTCCACCCATATTAGTGCTTCATATTACATTGATCAGACGATGATCTGTTCCTAACTTATTTTAGCCTTATTTAGACAGGTACAAGAAGATACTGATTTCTGCAAGATAGGATGTATTTCTCAATTGGTCATTTTTCTTTGGTAGTACATACAACCTCCGAAAAGATAGAGACCTTGTAGATTTTTTTTCAAGAAGGAAGAGCTTACATAAAAATAATCTCTACTTATATAATTTGAAATCATATCAAGAAAATATCTAAATGTCAATGACTTGCTATTAGTTTCATAACTGATTGTGTACACTAAAAATGTTTAAATAGAATGTTCAGAATAACAGACACAATTCAAGGTCAATGGGTTAGAATTTACCCACTGGGCACAGACATCAATTCATTGTCTATTCCACGTTGGTTCAATGTAATTTCATTGAAATGACGTGGAAACAAAATTGATTCAACCAGTGTTTAACTAGGGTGTAGATTTATTTCAAAGAATTTTAGGCACTGTTGCCCACTGGTGTTGATAGGGTTAAACACATGACAAGTTGAATGTAAACAGGGTCATGTTTATTTTTGTTTTCATTTTCCATTACAGAACATTTTAAAAAGTTTTCTGTTCAATGCCTTAATGAAAATGACCCAGTGTAGAGGACATGAGTCGGGCTTATGGTATCCCAATGAGGTAGCCCTGCCTGGGAGAATAGCAAAGCACCCTTTAACGGTTCAAACAGCCGACCAATCAGTCTGTTACCAGCGCTTAGCAAACTTTTTGTTCTCCCAAATACAATGTTATTTTACAGAAAACAAATTAACAACAGACTTTCAGCATGCTTATTTGAAAGGGAACTTAAACTGCTCGGCACTGACACAAATGACAGATGATTGGCTGAAACATGCATGTCTATCTCTTCTGGCTCAAAGTTGGGTAGAGAGTGACTGCATCACTATTGGTCTTTGTGCAAGATGTTGATGTGTTGAAAGTCGCGAACTGTCTGCTTAAACGGTTTGGACATTCATCTGTACCACACAAGATATGGAACCAGAGGCATTTTCACAGTCTTCAGGTCTAGCATAGAAGCTTGGAAACACACAGTATTAAATAGAGCCATAACAACATGGCTCTCTGCCACCCCAGATAACCCCAGATAACTCAAGCTAGCAATAAAATAAGATTTAAAAAAACAGATAAAAGAACACCATATGGCACAATGGGGACTTTGAATAGACACACAGACATTATGTATTTTGGACTGTATTTTGCATTGTATTATGTATTGTATTACGTAGTGATATGTGATGCGAGGTTGTCTCGCCTGGCTATCTTGAGATGAATGTGGGTCGCTCTGGATGGGAGCATCTGCTAAGTTACTAAATTGTGATGTACATGTAGTGTTTTGTATATTATGTATTTCATTTGTTGTGTTTTGATTTCTGTTTGGACCCCCATAAGAGTAGCCGCTGCCTCGGCAGCAGGTAATTGGGGATCCTAATAAACACTACTAATACTAGTGCCAGCCTCGGCCCCTGATGGAATTTCCTATTCGACTAACAGTTAAGACGGTTTCTCCCGTAGGAGACTGGGGTTCAGATTCTACCCGTTTCACCAGTTTCTCCATCTACCCCCACAGAATCACTCTCTCTCCAGGTGGAACTTTGAGAATCACTAATGTGACCAAGTATGATGCAGGCAGCTACACCTGCTTTGCCAGAAACCGATTTGGGACCTCCAGCACCACTGGAAGACTCCTCATCACAGGTAAGGTGTTGCATTGCACAGTAGTTTAGCCCTAACCAAACCTACACTCTGTCTAACTAAGGGTTACCAAAGGTAAGAGCTAAGCTAGCTCTTCTCTGATACTGAGCTCAGACTTGAGGGCAGAAAACATTACGAGATTCATGGTTTGCATCCCACAGTTTCTTTTTGTCATAGGAATTTCATTGCGTTGAGCTGTGTTCCCTACTGTAGAGTACACCCTACTGTACATTTTGCAGTAGGTATAATAATACATTGGACAGGTGTTCGTGAAACTACTTTATCTTTGTATACTTGGATGCAGCCAACCAATTGACTCGAACAAATGAAATGACCCTGAGCCGAAATAAAGTTGTAAAAGTATGCTTTTATTGCCAAAGTTAATTTAATAATTTTATTTTGAAGTGTATTTCTAGAGGAGGGGTTGTTGGTTGCTCATGCAACTATTAACCTCTTCAATTCTCTCTTTTGGCATTTTCTAAACGATGCATAATATTATATACTACCCTCAAAGTACATTTCGGATTCAAAGCTATAAGTCCTACAAACACATGCTTAGTACTGTTAGAAAGATAACTGTGACTACTTTTTTAGGTTTTAAATAAAATATGTCACCAATTAATGTTACAAAGGGATTAGTAAAATAAAATGGCACTCTAAGCATGCTATTTTGAAAGTGCAGGGCTTGTGCAACATACATTTTTGTCTCATAGGAATCTTTTGTCTTACAAGAATGATATACATAAATGAGGAGAAAGCTTTAGTTTCTATCTATCCATTGATGCAAATATATCCCCTGTCTGATGCCCAGTTCCTCCACTAGAGAGCAATAGGAGATCACATGACATCTCTTGGCCACTTGAAACCAGTTGTGTCTGGTTTGGGTAGTGAGTCACTGTTCCAAAATGGCTGAACAGATTTTCAAGCATGACATATTAAAATGACCATAGGAATCAGGCATTTCAAGTTATTGGGTCAGTGTTTTAAAAACACAGACAGGTGAGAAAACAAACTATTTTCCCATTCACTTTTCCTATTGTATATTAGTGAGATAGATCAACGGCGCATGTGGAGGATGCATACAAAGGAAATGTGGCTAGATAAGGAAATGCATTGCTGTATATTGATCAGGGTGTACCCTTTCCATGCATACTAAATGTTTTCATTTTTGGTGACTTGATCTGCATAGCATACTCTATGAATATGACTATAGCTCATGATTTATGGCCTTTGTGGGAGGTGGAGGTAATGACATTTCCAGCAGTACAATTTGAGTAAAATATCCAAAAAGACAAGGGCTGTAGCATTCAAATGTGTCAATTTTCAAACAAAAATAAGAGGGGGAGGTACTCCCCCCCCCCCCCCCCCCCACACACTCGCCGGGCCCTGTACAGGGCCAAAAGAATAACCCCTCAGTTTTAACAGTGGTAACTGTCGAATAATTTTTCTGCCAAACACTGCATTTATTTTTAAACCATACTATGGTATTTGCATTTTCCGAGGATTTATTCAGAGAATAGATATACGTATAGAGAATCACGAGACATCTTTTACATATCATTGTTCATGCTGAGGCTCCAAATACAATCCCTGCAATAGTGATACATTTATTATCCCTTCATTCTTTCTTTTGTGATTTAATTTAGCAAGATAGAGCAAGGTTGTAATTAATTGCCCTGACTTTTGAAGCGCAGCGGCCGCCGACAAACAATGGCTGTAGTGGTTGCAACTCAGTGTGCCCTTATTGTGTGGTCAGCAGGTGCTCTGTGTGTGTAAGCATGTGTGTCTGTGGGTTAACTCATCTCGTGGATAACAGTCCCACCACCTCGAAGTATAAATCACCTCTGCTTTTTTTTATCGGATTTATCTGGGTATTGTAATTGCTTTCAGGATTACCAAAGATTATTCCAGTCATGTCAGCAAACAGTATCAGCTCTTATTAGTAACAAGCCTGTTTAATAACCCTTTACTTAGCTAATCTGTTGTAATACTTCAATAATTCTGCCTGAATACTGTAAGATTTATTGCTTTACATAACCAGTCTGTTTATGACAGCAAGTGTAACATTTCCACTATCCATAATTACCTTGTTTCAGGGTTGAGTAGGTTACTTTCTAAATGTAATCCATTAGTTACTAGTTACTGTCAAATTGGAATCAGTAACATAACTTTTGGATTACCAAAACATTACTCAGTACCATATGATTACATTGTTACTTTTAGATTACTTTCCCCCATGGTAACATACAATTTTGTCTTCTTCTAATGCCTCCTAATTGAATTATTGCAGGAAAAATCAATGTAGCTGGCTGTAACAGTTGTCTTCTGTGGACGAAGGATCGGACCAAAGCGCAGCGTGCTTAGAGTTCAACATGTTTAATAAAGATCATAAACGTGAACACTACAAAACAACGACTGCCACAACCACAACAGTCCTATCTGGTGCATAGACAGAAGACAACCACCCACAAAATACCCAAAGGACATGGCTGCCTAAATATGGTTCCCAATCAGAGACAACGATAAGCACCTGCCTCTAATTGAGAACCAATCTAGGCAACCATAGATTTACATAAACACCTAGAAAGGAAACAGCCCCATAAACATACAAAACGCCTAGACAAGACAAACGCATACATCACCCATGTCACACCCTGACCTAACCAAAATAACAAGGAAAACAAAGAACACTAAGGTCAGGGTGTGACACTGGCCATATATGGATGTTACATTTTACTTTATTGGGTTGGTTATGTAACCCATTGCTAACCCATCGCTTTCTACTACTACATAATAATAATAATACAATGAAATGATATCTTTACATTAAAAACCAAAGTCAACTGTTTTTAATGTAGGCTGGGATCTGCACTATGTAGCTGTTGCAAGAGCGCATTTTTCACTGGCTGTCCACTGGTTTCAAAAACAATGATTGATAAGCAGTTTATACTTCTTGAATTCAACTATTATTGGATAACAAAAACACATTTAGATTTGTTAACAGACATCCACAACACCCACAATCCGTAAGACGCAAATAGCTAAATAAGAGAGCAGCATTGTGATTCACATCAATGAGCTACTTAGATATAATAAGTGATATCTGTATCGCTGTAGACTAAACCACTGCTGTCATCCTTACATCCAAGCGTTTATTCAAGTTGGATATTCTTTGGATGCCGACAGTAGTTGCACCATTGGAAGACAAAGCTTGGACTGTAGCCTACAAAATACTATTCCTGCTCTATTCCCGCGATCCATCAAACACATTTGGTGTGTCATCATAGTGGTCTCTGACATGTGGCCAGACTCGCTCAGGTGTAACTAACTTAAACTTTTTTTCAATGCTGATTTGAATGTCATTGAGAAAACAGAGAAGTGTCAATGATTTATTTTTCGCAAACATCCTTTCTGAATTTAAAAGAAATCCTTGAAGTAATTATTTAGTTTTGCAAAAGTATTTGTAATCTGATTACAATATTTTTGCTGTTAACGTAACGGATTACAGTTACCGTTTAAAAAAAAATCCCATACATGTAATGGATGACATGTAATCTGTTACTCCCCAACCATGCTTGTTATTGAACAAGATATAGACAAACAGAATAGCTTGACCGAATAGCATTTGATCATACATTGGAATTTTCAGTTTACTTCCTGAATTGACTGAAATGTAATTGACCCCATCCCTGGTGCTTTGTGCGTGGGCCTTTGTGCGTGGGATTGTTTGTACATTTTGGACAGATCCAACAAGAATTACTCAGGGGCCAGTGGACATGGAGATCATAGTGGGTGAGAGCATCGTGCTGCCCTGCCAGATCGCTTGTGACCCTGTCCTTGATGTCTTCTTCACCTGGGCTTTCAACGGACAGCTCATCACCAAGACAGACAGGCATTTTGAGCTAGTGGGAGGGGTGAGTGACCGACACACTTTCTTCTACACTATTTCTTTGAACATTTGGACATCTGGCATATCTTTCTCAATTCGGTCACATTTGTTCAACTCCAGGTTGTGGTGTCCCCTGATTTCCCCTATTTGTTTTTAGGGGAGACTTTGGCCCTGTTCAAATACTTTAAACGCACAGACTCTTCCTAACACATTGATTGCTGTAAGCAATGGCTCTATCACATACCTTTAACTTAACCAATCCAGCCATGCTGTCATTGTAAATCAGAATTAGTTCTCAATGGACTTGTCTGGTTAATATTTAAATACAAATCCAGCCATGTCAGATGAGTGATCCAATCAGATCCTTCAAGGAAGGAAGCAGGCATTCTTTAAAGTATTTTTTGAGCAGGGCCTTTGGCTAGTTGTAGCTCTGGATTGGTTACTGTGGTCAATAGCACATACCCATTATTGCGCAATATCCGTGCAAGCCAATTTGTGCTAGGTACACTGAAGCTTGAAAATTGAGAGACATGAGCTATACTTTCATGTAAATAAGAAAGTGGCACGTTCCCATTGGCTTCTGTCCAAATCTTCCGCATGCACGCGGGAGTTACAGGAAGTAATTAAAACACTTGTTGAGTCTCGATTTTCAAGCTTCTCAAGCACTTGCACGCACTGGCTCGCATGCAAATATCAAACTAGACATTGTCTATCTGTCTCATTAATTTGAAAAACTCAATAGCAGTCTTTGATAAGGCTTCAATCAATTGTTCCAATTGTATTTTGTCAATAGTAGCTCAACATGATTTATTAAGTTAGCCTGATCAAAACATATTAAACTTTCTACTGCATCTTTGGTTTCAAGTACATTTTACAGTGTCAGAGTTTTTCAACTTAACATGAATCTTTTGCCTCTGTTGTATCCTCTGAGGTTTTATATTTTGATGTTCAGCTGCAAAATGATCACTGATCAAGGTCTTGTAACAGATCTTCAACTGTATTGGATATCAGTGGGGTAAAAAGGCGTCATGCAGTGCCTGGACTACAACAAAAAAACTACTGGATGAAATGGAACACCCACACATTCTGAGAGATTATACATCCGGCATATGTGTGTGTGACTGACAATTTTCTTATCACTAATGAGATTCACTCCTCAAAAATTTCTATAATGTCCCCCAAGTCCAAAGAGATTATCAACTAACTTGCCCACTTCAAGGAATTAATTTCCATAATTAAACCAGATCAGCCTCGCCACTATCCCTCCGCCACAGCCAAAGGAAGGGATTCCACCTTTAATTTAGCATTCGCTGCTGGCAGTCGTCTTCAGAAATGAAAATCTACAGGGCCCTATTTTTTTTTTAAATTACAGTGGAGAAAACTGCCCGAAGACCCATAGACGTAGTAGGGGGTTACATTACAAATGCCCTTTACTTACCCAGGTTGTTTGGGATTTCTTATGATTGCCTTTGTAGAGAACAGCTGGGGATCTGATGATCAGAAACATCCAGTTGAATCATGCCGGGAAGTACATCTGCGTGGTGGACACAGACGTGGAGAGCCTTTCAGCAGTGGCCATATTGATTGTAAAAGGTAAGAAACCCTCCTTTTCGCAGAATTACCACTCACTAATTATAACTGGAGTCAGTTCCTGTAAACACAGAGGGAGTATGTTTGAAGGCCCATTTAGTAGCACCGTTTACAGGGGAATATAGTAGTTAGCTTAATTACAGACATAGAATAGCATCATATAATTGAGCTGTTGTTGCAAGGGGGAAACGTACAACTGACACACAGGAGGCATTCTTAACTATTGAGAGAGAGGCCCTTTAAGAACTACATTGTCACGTTCTGACCATCGTTCGTGTGTGTTTTCCTTGTTTTAGTGTTGGTCAGGACGTGAGCTGGGTGGGCATTCTATGTTGGATGTCTTGTTTGTCTATTTCTATGTCTGGCCTGATATGGTTCTCAATCAGAGGCAGGTGTTAGTCATTGTCTCTGATTGGGAACCATATTTAGGTAGCCTGGGTTTCACTGTGTGTTTGTGGGTGATTGTCCTTGTTGCTGTCTCTGTGTTTGTATGTGCACCAGTATAGGCTGTTAGGTTTTCGCGATACGTTTCTTGTTTTTGTATTGTTTGTTTTTTTCATCATTATTAAAGATGAATCAAGAATACCTCTACTTCACCCAAAGAAAACCGTTACATACATGACACATTTATATTCAATTAATGACAAGCATTTTGCCAATGTCAGCTTAGGTTGTACATTGAGTCGTCATCAATATTATCTTACTGAATTACATCACTTTTCTGTCACAATATCCAGTAGATGGCGGATCTGAAGGAAATAGAGTAGGCCTACCGGGCCTAAAGTGAGTTCTGTCCTGGAGCATCAATCGTCAATGTCATTTTGGGCTTACAACGTGCTCTTTGACAAAAATGTATTCTTAGGGTAACACACAAATGTATGTACAAATATATGTTGTACAATAGATAAATAAAGATCCATTTCAGTGTTACTGATACCTTTTAGTTCTGAAATGAAAAGGGACTTTTATTTAGAAAACTCCTTACTAATGATATTGAAAAACATTTTTATGAAGGTTGGTATGAATCATACTACAATACTCATAAATGTGTTTCATAAATGTGATGTGAATGTAAAATACCTAAATATGTCCATACAGTGTACTGTATTAAAAAGGGGACATTTTTTTATTCCCATTAGTGATGCCTAAAACAAAGCAAATCTAGTATGTTCTTTTTAATCTCAGACTATTTTAATGCCCCTGAGATTCTGACAGTATTCTCTCGGCCCTGCCAAGAATATATAATTAACGAGATAAAGAATTGATCCTTGATTGTAGGTTCCATTAATAGGTTTTAATGAGGGCGACACATCAAAGCTTCTCATTGGAAAGAGCTAATGAGTTTTACATAGATCGATATCGTACAAATTAAGCTGATGTTGACATTCTAAATATAATATATTTAGCATGTCTTTATTATAGAACATAGATTTACAGTACAGTGTTTAGGCTTTGAAGAACAAAGGTGGGTGTTGTTAAACAACATTAATACAATTACTGCACAATACGACACGACTCAAATTGTTAACGAGCGAATCACAACAACTTTTGACAGCTATTATACATTATTTGATTAAATATCAAGTCACGTTTGCAGTTCTTTATCATGTTTATGAAGTGTTGCACTGGCAAAATGCTCTAATAATTGAAATGTTGTTTTAGAATTCTGTTCAAATTCCAGCAAATGAGGAGTGTCAGTGGTCCTAGCATAGATATTATGAAATATCTATTTAATTCTGTGGTTCTTACTCTCATTGTTTGCTGGTGGTCTATGTATTAGCTTTGGCGAACTGACACCTTCATTACAACAGGAAACAGCAGATGAGCTTTAAACATCAGCCCCTCCAATTGGTTGGATAATAAAACTAAATAATTAAAACAGGGGTTCTCGAAGGCTACAGAGATGGTTTTCATTTTCACCTTTTAATGTAGCCCTGTGACTACTACAGTACTGTTGATGAGTGAGAAGAGGATAATTAGAGGGGAAAAATGTATACGCCTGAAGTGGCTTCCTATTCCTTATTAATAGTGTTTTTTCCATTACAGCACATAGTGAGCTTTGGGCAAGAGACATATCTTTCTCTGTATTTTGGCTCTGGCCAATACAAGATAATATACAATAATATACAGTGCCTTCAGGCAGAAGTCACACCCCTTTTTCTCACATTTTGTTGTGTTACAGCCTGAACACACAATAACCCATAATGTCAAAGTGGAATTATGTTTTTCAAAATGTTTACAAATTAATGAACAATGAAAAGCTGAAATGCCTTGAGTCAAGTATTCCACCCCTTTGTTATGGTCAGCCTAAATAAGTTCAGGAGTAAATGTTGCTTAACAATCACATCATATTGGAATGAACGTTATTTACAATAAGGGTTACATGGAGAAAATCGGACCTCTCTGAAATGAAAATGGATGGCCCTCCTTTCAGCAAAATATATTTTACCTTAACCATCCCTAAATGGTTGAAAAAAAACAACAACAAGTAACCCTACCCTATACCCAAAATAATGAATAAAACAAAGAAAACGTGTCTACCATCTACCCCCACTTCTTGGACTTGCCAGAGCCTAATATGTGCAGTTTTAGAAACTGTTCCTCATCTTTTAAGCATTACATAGCAATGCGTGAATTTAGGGCACAGAGCCAGGGCTGCGGGCCAGAAGGTTGTGGGTTCGCAGACAACATGGGGTGTAAGATCTCCTTTATAACAAAAACATTGCATTGTATTTGCAGGTCGGCCTTTTATAAACATTTCATGCAATTCAACATCATTTCACATATTAGCGGAGTCGTTTTTTAATACCACACAAATTACCAAAATTACAGGCTAAGAATTGACAGAGAGATGTGTTCATCTTATCATATTTCTCCAATGCCAAATCAGTGTGTCTTGTTTGTAAAGAAACTGTCTCAAGTTTACAAATAATTGAATCTGAGATGTCGTTAGGAATCTGAGCATGGTATTTTCAAAAGTTATGCCTACCTTTCCACCACAGACAGAGTAGGCCTACCGGCAGAGAAAAATGTAAGCTTTATCTTCTGGCTACTTCTTCAGTGGCTTAACCCAACGAGAGATGATCAGAAGTGTTTCCCTAAAAATTGTCTGGGTTTAAACATCTATTGTACAGAAAGGGAATAGCTTAATCAATTGATAGTGACCGAATTAGATTACTTCCCAAGCAAAGCCAGCCTCTGAATATCAAAGAAACAAAACAATTATATCCCCATATGCATCGGAGTGATGTCTTTCCCGGGTATTTTACGGCTGGTTTCTTTACGGCCCTTCCCTGACATGGAGGTAGGCTATTTAAAGTAGTGGGTGGAGGAATTGACCGACAAATCTATTGGTTATAGCAGCCTGTAGCCTAATTTCGTTTGTCAAACAGGTAGGTTTACCTCTTATTTCTTAAATAGGAAGAAATAGGCTCCTACCACAAAGCCCTCTTGTTGTTAGTAAAGTCTAAATAAAATAAAGGTGGGTTGAAATGAATTATGCCTACTCAAATTTGTTTTCTTTCAGCATCATGAGCTGTCCATTTCCGATTGTGCCACTGCTTCTGCTACAAGTTTCAGCACCACTATGTAAATGACTCCAATCTGGCTTATTGTGAGGTCAATAACTCTGATAAATACATCACGGCCAAGAAACATAATGTTTTTAATAAAAATCTATTATAGTAGTAGCAAGCTATCAAAGTTGACCTCTGGCCCTCCTCATCTTTGCACTCTCTTTCTAAAACTGAATAGAACATAGACTATAGGCTAGTCCACACATTTTTGGGACTAGGCCTAATCAACAACAAAAAAATCAAAAGAAACCTTTGGCACTCCTCCTAAACTGTCACGAGAGCTCTACACAGCACAGCTATTGGTTAAGCAGCACACACAAAAGTATTTGATCAGAAAGAGCAGAGCAGGCCAGGGCTCAGGGTTGGAATATCCATTGCGCTGTGTAATGCAGCCTTGTTTTATCAAACTAAATCAAACTTTATTTGTCACATGCGCCGAATACAATAGGTACCGTGAACCTTACAACCTTACCGGGTAAAGTAGATAATAAACAGCAAGTAGCAGCAATGTAAATAGTCCTGGAGAAACTCTCGACTCGCTCCACTACAGCCCAGTCGATGTTAATGGGGGCATGTTCGGCCCGCCTTTTTCTGTAGTCCACGATCAGCTCGGTATGCGAATTGGAGTGGGTCTAGGGTATCTGGGATGATGCTGTTGATGTGAGCCATGAGCGGCCTTTCAACTCACTTCATGGTAGTCATTTAGGCAGGTTACCTTCGCTTCCTTAGGCACAGGGACTATGGTGGTCTGCTTGAAACATGTAGGTATTACAGACTCGGTCAGGGACAGGTTGAAAATGTCAGGTAAGACTCTTGCCAGTTGGTCGGTGCATGCTTTGAGTACACGTCCTGGTAATCCGTCTGGCCCGCGGCTTTGTGAATGAGCTCGTCTGGTAGGCTCACGTGACTGGGCAGCTCACGGCTGTGTTTCCCTTTGTAGTCCATAATAGTTTTCAAGCCCTGCCACATCCGACGAGTGTCAGAGCCATTGTAGTAGGATTCAATCTTAATCCTGTATTGACTCTTTGCCTGTTTGATGGTTCGTCAGAGGGTATAGCAGGATTTCTTACAAGTGTCCGGATTAGTGTCCCGCTCCTTGAAAGCAGCAGCTCTAACCTTTAGCACGATGCGGATGTTGCCTGTAATACATGGCTTCGGGTTTTGATATGTACGTACGGCCACTGTAGGGACGACGTCGTTGATGCAGTTATTAATGAAGCCGATGACTGAGGTGGTATACTCCTCAATGCCATTAGATGAATTCCGGAACATATTCCAGTCTGTGCTAGCAAAACAGTCCTATAGCGTAGCATCCAGGTCATCTGACCATTTATTGAGCGAGTCACTGGTACTTCCTCCTTTAGTTTTTGCTTGTAAGCAGGAATCAGGAGGATAGAATTATGTTCAGATTTGCCAAATGGAGTGCGGGGGAGAGCTTTGTATGCATCTCTGTGTGTGGAGTAAAGGTGTTCAATAGTGATGTGCTGGTAGAAATTAGGTAAAATGGATTTAAGTTTGCCTGCATTAAAGTCCCCGGCCACTAGGAGCGCCGCTTCTGGATGAGCATTTTCTTGTTTGCTTTTGGCCTTAAACAGCTGGTTGAGTGCCGTCTTAGTGCCAGCATCGGTTTGTGGTTGTAAACAGACGGCTATGAATAATATAGATGAGTACCCTCTTGGTAAATAGTGTGGTCTACAGCTTATCATAAGGTACTCTACCTCAGGCGAGCAATACCTTGAGACTTCTTTAATACTAGACATCAAGCACCAGCTGTTATTGACAAATAGACACATACCCCCGCCCTCGTCTAACCAGACGTTGCTTCTCTGTCCTGCCGATGCATGGAAAATTCTGCCAGCTCTATATTATCTGTGTCGTCGTTCAGCCACGACTCGGTGAAAAATAAGATATTACAGTTTTTAATGTCCCCATGGTAGGATAGTCTTGATCGTATATCATCCATTTTGTTTTCCAATGATTGCACGTTGGCCAATATAACGGATCATAGTGGAGTTTTACTCACTCTCCCACGAATTCTCAGAAGGCAGCCCGACCTCCGTCCCCTTTTTCTCAGTTTTTTCTTCACGCAATTGACGGGGATTTGGGCCCGTTCCCTAGAAAGCAGTATATCCTTTGCATCAGATTCGTTTAAAAAAAAAACATCTTTCTAGTTCGAGGTGTGTTATTGCTGTTCTGATGTTCAGAAGTTATTTTCGGTCATAAGAGACGGTTACAGCAACATTATGTACAAAAAAATAATAATTTTAAGTTAGAAACAACGCGGGTTAGGGTTAGGAGCCCGTAAGACAGCAGGCATCCCCTCTGGCGCCATTCTACCTATTTACACCATCCCAGCAGCTATCTTAGAAATACTGTATAACTTTGCTCTGTGCTTCTCCCATCATGCACATCGAAACCTATACGCTGTTGATAATTTGATTGAGACCACACTAAATAGCCTATAGATTTATTTATTTGTATTTAATTTTTTTATTTCACCTTTATTTAGCCAGGTAGGCAAGTTGAGAACAAGTTCTCATTAATAACTGCGACCTGGCCAAGAATAAAGCAAAGCAGTTCGTCACAAACAACAACACAGAGTTACACATAGAATAAACAAAACATACAGTCAATACAGTTGAAGAACATCTATATATAGTGTGTGTAAAAGAGGTAAGAAAAGGGAGGTAAGGCAATAAATAGGCCATGGTGGCGAATTAATTACAATATACCAATTAGACACTAGAGTGATTGACGTGCAGAAGATGAGTGTGCAAGTAGAAATGCAGGGGTGCAAAGGAGCAAGATAAATAAATAAATACAGTATGGGGATGAGGCAGTTGGATGGGCTATTTACAGATGGGCTATGTACAGGTGCAGTGATCTGTGAGCTGCTCAGACAGCTGGTGCTTAAAGCTAGTGAGGGAGGTAAGAGTCTCCAGCTTCAGTGATTTTTGCAATTCATTCCAGTCATTGGCAGCAGAGAACTGGAAGGAAAGGCTGCCAAAGGAGGAATTGGCTTTGGGGGTGACTAGAGAGATATACCTGCTGGAGCACGTGCTACGGGTGGGTTCTGCTATGGTGACCAGTGAGCTGAGATAAGGTGGGGCCTTACCTATCAGAGCCTTGTAGATGACCTGAAGCCAGTGTGTTTAGCGACGAGTATGATGCGAGGGCCAGCCAACGAGAGCGTACAGGTCGCAGTGGTGGGTGGTATATGGGGCTTTGGTGACAAAACGGATGGCACTGTGATAGACTGCATCCAATTAGTTGAGTAGAGTGTTGGGGGCTGTTTTGTAAATTACATTGCCGAAGTCGAGAATCGGTAGGATGGTCAGTTTTACGAGGGAATGTTTGGCAGCATGAATGCAGGATGCTTTTTTGCGAAATATGAAGCCGATTCTAGATTTAATTTTGGATTGGAGATGCTTAATGTGAGTCTGGAAGGAGAGTTTACAGTCTAACCAGACACCTATGTATTTGTAGTTGTCCACATATTCTAAGTCAGAGCCGTCCAGAGTAGTGATGCTGGGTGGGCGGGCAGGTGTGGGCAGCGATCGGTTGAAGAGCATGTATTTGGTTTTACTTGCATTTAAGAGCATTTGGAGGCCACGGAAGGAGTGTTGTATGGCATTGAAGCTCGTCTGGAGGTTAGTTAACACAGTGTCCAAAGAAGTGCCAGAAGTATACAGAATGGTGTCGTCTGTGTGTGTGATATTGCGCGCCCAGCTGAGAATCAGAGATGAGGGCACACATCGATATACAGTATAGCCTAATAAGCAACTAATTCTAAAACCCTGAGAAATATTTACATTTCATCAATTACAAATGACATAACACTCCCCTTGACTAGATATAAAAAAATACTAAACCCTCCCCTTCACTGAAATTAAAAAAGCATGACCCTCCCCCATTTTCATTCAGGTAACCAACTATACATTTTCATCCATTTGTAAGTTGCATCGACTCACTCTGTGTGCAATAATAGTGTTGTTTTTTTATCACATCTCATCTCTGTACACCACACATACAGTCTCTATTTCCCGAATCGACTCTTCAGATATTTTCATATCTTATCGAGTACAGTCTTGTATTTGTGTATTATTATTACCTCTCCAGTTCTCATTACTGAACATCACAAACCCTTGGATATCTGCACGAACCCTAGCCTCCATAATGAATCAGTGATATACAAATTGGATTAATTGTTTATTTACTAACTAACTAATCAAGTCACAGAATTACATAAACAAACAATATGGTTATTGGTTACTAACACAGTGCATTGATAAGTCCCTAGTGGGCTAAACCAGTATGACGGCTTGGTAGACAATGGAAAGGGGTGGGGACAGTTCAAAAGTGGGAAAGATAAAATGGATCCACTACACACATTTGATAATTATATTAATTGAAATGTATGTATTTACGCCTGTATGCCATTGTTGCCTTCTCTGTTGGAATCGCCGACCCGTCTGCTGGAGAGTCAGTTCATCAGAGAGTCTCTGGTTAACTTCCCCAGAAGTCACAATGTCTTTCATAGTTGTCGCTTTCTCAGCGGCTCTGGATAGTGTCTGTTGTAATGGATACGTCAGGCTTACAGATGGTCGTTGCATGGAATAGATGCTTCCGCGGTTGTTGGTTTTCTCGCGCTAGATTTACATAATTTGCAGCTGCAGACTAGTAATTCTACGTCTAGGATTTGCTCTTATTCTGTAGTGATCGATAGTCTCAGAGTTGAACCATTTCCAGCCATGTAGCCAACACCACACACTGTCTGGTCTCCTGGGCCTGTTATCTTTTCAAAAGTATTCTTATACTTATTCATTAGGGGTGAAACAGTTCACAAAACTCACTGTTGGGTATGATACGGTACAGTGGCGTCACGGTTTGGTACGGTTTCGATACATCGACAAAATAAATGCCTGAGAAATATGTAATTTGTATTTAGATTTTCCATTTATTATAATAGTAAACATGGGTAGCTTTAATTCCCAGGGGCATATGGAAACAAAGGGACAACAAAAAACAACAGTGCCTAGTAATTTAAAACAGAACTTCAACAAGAGTGCATAGTCCAATTAAGAAGATTAGTCTATCCAAATTATCTGCAGTGAGCACAGATCGGCTTGCTGTGACAATGTCAGCCGCTGTGGAGAATACCATCTCGCTAGGGACAGAGGTCCCAGGCACAGCCAGGTAGCACCTTGCTAACATGGCAACATGAGGGTATATTAACTCTTTGGTCTTCCACCATGTACAGTTGAAGTTGGAAGTTTACATACACCTTTGCCAAATACATTTAAACTCAGTTTTTCACAATTCCTGACATTTAATCCTGGTAAAAAATTCCCTGTTTTAGGTCAGTTAGGATCACCACATTATTTTAAGAATGTGAAATGCCAGAATAATAGTAGAGAGAATGATTTATTTCAGCTTTTATTTCTTTCATCACATTCCCAGTGGGTCAGAAGTTTACATACACTCAATTAGTATTTGGTACTGTAGCATTGCCTTTAAATTGTTTAAGTTGGGTCAAACGTTTCGGGTAGTCTTCCACGAGCTTCCCACAATAAGTTGGGTGAATTTTGTCCCATTCCTCCTGGCAGAGCTGGTGTAACTGAGGTTTGTAGGCCTCCTTGCTCGCACACGCCTTTTCAGTTCTGCCCAAAAATGTTCTATAGGATTTAGGTCAGGGCTTTGTGATGGCCACTCCAATACCTTGACTTTGTTGTCCACAACTTTGGAAGCATGCTTGGGGTCATTGTCCATTTGGAAGTCCCATTTTCAATATATCCACATAATTTTCCTGCCTCATGATGCCATCTATTTTGTGAAGTGCACCAGTCCCTCCTGCAGCAAAGCACCCCCACAACATGATGCTGCCACCCATGTGCTTCACGGTTGGGATGGTGTTCTTCGGCTTGCAAGCCTCCTCCAAACATAGCAATTGTCATTATGGCCAAACAGTTCTATTTTTGTTTCATCAGACCAGAGGACATTTCTCCCCGAAAAGTACGATCTTTGTTCCCATATGCAGTTGCAAACCGTAGTCTGACTTTTTTATGGCGGTTTTGGAGCAGTGGCTTCTTCCTTGCTGAGCGGCCTTTCAGGTTATGTTGATATAGGACTCGTTTTACTGTGGATATAGATACTTTTGTACCTGTTTCCTCCAGCATCTTCACAAGGGCCTTTGCTGTTGTTCTGGGGCAAATGAGTAGTCATGTATTGCCACTTGAATAGTCTATCGGCATTGAACAGAGCCTACACGTTGTAGAAGTTTTATCCACCACTCGTTGGCAATCCCCGTTATAGTTTACAGGGAAACCGAAATGTTCCCAGGTTGTTCCCAGGTGGCAGACCTCAATGACCTCTTCTAGTTCCGCTCCTTTGCATTTAGCTAACTGCTAATTCCTTCATCAGCTAATTGCTGCTACGACGGTCTCTTAGCTCTGTTCTCGCTGGAGTGAAATAACTGGGGCGGCAGGGTAGCCTAGTGGTTAGAGCGTTGGACTAGTAACCGGAAGGTTGTGAGTTCAAACCCCCGAGCTGACAAGGTACAAATCTGTCGTTCTGCCCCTGAACAGGCAGTTAACCCACTGTTCCCAGGCCGTCATTGAAAATAAGAATTTGTTCTTAACTGACTTGCCTGGTTAAATAAAGGTAAAAAAAAAAAATAAAAAAAAAAAAAACTAATGAGCGGAGCTCATACAGCTATGAGACAAAACCCCTTTCTTTTATTAAGACAACTTTATTACTAAACTCAGAAAAAAAAGAAACGTCCCTTTTTCAGGACCCTGTCTTTCAAAGATAATTTGTAAAAATCCAAATAACACTAGCAGCTTACAGACGGTACGCAATTAAGGTCACAGTTATGAAAACTTAGGACACTAAAGAGGCCTTTCTACTGACTCTGAAAAACACCAAAAGAAAGATGCCCAAGGTTCCTACTCATCTGTGTGAACGTGCCTTAGCCATGCTGCAAGGAGGCGTGATGACTGAAGATGTGGCCAGGGCAATAAATTGCAATGTCCGTACTGTGAGACGCCTAAGACAGCGCTACAATGAGACAGGACGGGCAGCTGATCGTCCTCGCAGTGGCAGTCCATGTGAAACAACACCTGTACAGGATCAGTACATCCGAACATGACACCTGCAGGACAGGTACAGGATGGCAACCACAACTGCCCGAGTTACACCAGGAATGCACAATCCCTCCATCAGTGCTCAGACTGTTCGCAATAGGCTGATAGAGGCTGGACTGAGGGCTTGTAGGCCGGTTGTAAGGCAGGTCCTCATCAGACATAACCGGCAGCAACGTCGCCTATGGGCACATACCCACCGTCGCTGGACCAGACAGGACTGGCAAAAACTGCTCTTCACTGACGAGTCACGGTTTTGTCTCAACAGGGGTGATAGTCAGATTCACATTTATCGTCAAAGGAATGAGCGTTACACCGAGGCCTGTACTCTGGAGCGGGATTGATTTGGAGATGGAGGGTCCGTCATGGTCTGGGGCGGTGTGTCACAGCATCATCGGACTGAGCTTGTTGTCATTGCAGGCAATCTCAACGCTGTGTGTTACAGGGAAGATATCCTCCTCCCTCATGTGGTACCCTTCCTGCAGGCTCATCCTAACATAACCCTCCAGCATGACAATGTCACCAGCCATACTGCTTGTTCTGTGCGTGATTTCCTGCAAGACAGGAATGTCAGTGTTCTGCCATGGCCAGCGAAGAGCCCGGATCTCATTCCCATTGAGCACGTCTGGGACCTGTTGGATCGGATGGTGAGGCTAGGGCCATTCCCCCCAGAAATGTCTGGGAACTTGCAGGTGTCTTGGTGGAAGAGTGGAGTAACATCTCACAGCAAGAACTGGCAAATCTGGTGCAGTCCATGAGGAGGAGATGCACTGCATTACTTAATGCAGCTGATGGCCACACCAGATACTGACTGTTACCCCGCCCCCTTTGTTCAGGGACACATTATTCAATTTCCATTAGTCACATGTCTGTTCAGTTTATGTCTCAGTTGTTGAATCTTGTTATGCTCATGCAAATATTTACACATCTGAAGTTTGCTGAAAATAAACGCAGTTGACAGTGAGAGGACATTTCTTTTTTTGCTGGGTTTATATAGATATTTTTCCCACATTAATTTATACGCCAATATTTTTTTGTACAATTAAATATATATAATGTATCTTCCTAGCTGGAATAAATGATTAATGTATTGTTAGGTTCGCAGTACATACCGAACCGTGCACCCTGGACCCTGTACCGAGCCGTTCAATACGAATACACGTACCGTTTCACCCCTATTATTCATTCATCTTATGAAACATTCAGAACTAAACCTGACAGTTGGGAAATGTCCACTTTAAGAGATACAGTTATAAGTGTTTCCTGTCCTTCATGAGATAACCAAATGAAACACACTCGAGATGACTGTCCCTTGAGTGTCCACGGACCATTCCCACATTCTCAAAAATATAAATATTGTTTAATTCTCCCATTTTGGGGATTATGAGTTTCGGCAAGAGAAGCTCTGTTCTCCATAGACTCTCTCCCTCAATACTACATGGCAGTTTCTACCAGGTATTTATGACCGTTGTAAAACCTGATGTGGGAGAGAAAATGAGAGAGGGGGAGCCACGATCTACACCCAAAAAGGGCCACGTCGTGACAGATTCAACTACAAAGACCAAGGAGGTCGTCCAATGCCTCGCAATGAAGTGCACCGATTGGTAGATGGGTAAAAATGTATATATATCCCTTTGAGCATGATGAAGTTATTAATTACACTTTGGATGGTGTGTCAATACACCCAGTTACTACAAAGATGCGGACGTCTTTCCTAACTCAGTTGCCGGAGAGGAAGGAAACCGCTCAGGGATTTCACCATGAGGCCAATGGTGACTTTAAAACAGTTACAGTGTTTAATGGCTGTGATAGGAGGAAAGTAAGGATGGATCAACAACATTAAAGTTACTCCACATACTAACCTAATTGACA